>NW_007249711.1:19687-29075 GCF_000164805.1 Carlito syrichta | reverse complement strand
AGTAGCCAGAATTACAGGCATGCGCTACCACGCCCGGCTGATTTTTTGATTTATTGTAGAGATGAGGTCTCGCTGCCCAGGCGAGTCTCGAACCCGCAGGCTCAGGCAATCCACTCACCTCAGCCTCCCAAAGGCGCGGGATTACAGGCCGAGCCACCGAGCCCTGCTATATATATATCTTAACACAATTATCAGATAATTTTTTAAAATATAAAGCAAATGTTGTTTTAAAATTCGAAGAAGTCGCATTGCTGGATTAAAAGGTAGGCATATTTACAATTTTAGCATATATTGCCAGGCAGTCCTCAAAGGTGGGTATGAGAAATTAGTCTTACTGTTAGCATACAAGAGGGCCTGTTCTCCTCACTATTAAAATCTTTAGGCCAATATTTTTCAAAATGTGCTTTCAGAACTACCTGCCTTACATAGTTATACACACACATCATTGGGTTTTGCAGCCAACCTACTAGACAGCAATCAAAATGAAATGAGTCTAGGAATCTCTATTTGTACAAGTTTCAGAACCACTATCCTGTCCATATCATTTGCTGAACAGATGATTAAAAATATATTTTTATATTTTAAAGAACATTTATTTGTATATATCTTTAAAAATATTTATTATTTCTCTCAGTCTCAACTATCAGTATATATATATTGTCCATTTTTCATTTGGAATGGGGTTTTATTTTTTATTGATTTATATAATTTTATTATACATTAAGGTTGTTAACTTTCTCCTGGTCACATATTTTATGAATATGTGTGAATATGTGTTTTTATTTTTGTGACAGAAAATTTTTTACCATGTAAATGTTTATAGTTTTTGCATAGTCAAAATCATTCAAATCATTCTTTATAATTCCTACTCCCTCTCCCAATATAAAAACTATTTTTTATATTACCTTCTATTACCTAGTTTAAAGTTTTAATCAACCTAGAACTCTCTTATGGTATATGTTTTTAAAATAAAAAGTGAATTTTCCAAACATCATTTACTTAACAATCTCCTAATATTGCCTTACCTGAAATACTAGAATCTGATGCTACATTGATTTTTTTTCCCTGTCTATAACAATATTTTTTTAAAATGTTTGAAATTTAGAAATTCTACTAGGATAAAGATACATTTATTTATTTATCATTTGGAAAGTTTAGTCAATATAAAACAACTTTCTTGTCCTTTTATTAAACTCAGAGATTTTTTTCTATAGTTTTTAAAAAGTAGTTCTTTCATTTACTCTGTTCTCTTGAAAATTCCTATTATGTATAAGATATTTGATGTTGAAAAACTCTCCTCTGTGTCAATTCTATTTCTAAAAGTTTATGCGTAAACTTTTTGTTTTACATTTTAAAAATATTTATTTTAAACTACGTATAATTATAAGCAAATCAACAGTGTTGTATAGTTGAGGCTTTTACAATACCTCTTTGAATTAATAATCAGAATGCTTTATGATTACCATATGCAAATCATGTAAATAAATGCTTTCAAAATGTCCGAGAACTCTTTTTTTTATTTTTCGTGTATGCAAATAGATGACTTTCTAACTATCTTATCACTTCTACTCATAAAAAAAGGAAAATGCCTAAATATTCAATATTATTCTTCAGCCAGTAAATAAAATATGAGCTTGAAGAACTAAGAGTAACTTAAAAAAATACTTTTGTTTCAGTGTTCAGAGAAAAAAGAAGTTACACCCATGTATGTTTCAAGATTACCACTGCATCAAACATTAATAAAAACTATGCTAGGAAATACACTATATTCTCAACAGTTATCACTGGAATGTGAGACAGTGGATTACTCTTTTTCTTCTTTTCTGAGTGTTTTTTGTATGTTTTCTGCGTACTTTAATAATGTGAAATAACTAATAAATATTCTTACATTAAAGCTAATTATTAGTACCAAATCAGTATCAGAGAGATCTAGGAGTTAGAAAAAGAGCAACCATGGTGGTCTGGGAAGGCTCCATCTGAGGTGAGACTTGTAGTGGGAATAGATGGGTCTGGCAGGAGCAAAAGGCCCATGAAAAAAAGAGGAAATAAAATGTGGAAATGCAACCCTGATTATTGTTTACATATCTCAAAGACAGGACTGTCAACTGCCCAGGGGGCTTGTTTCTTCTCCTTTAGAGTTTGACATTCTATAGCTCGTCATTTCATTTTTATTTTTATCTCAAACAGAATTTCTTTTAGTAATTATTGTTTACTCATATTTTATACAACTTTAGGCCCTTCATCAAAAGAATATAAAATGACATGGATCAGATGATTAAAAGCTATCTGATATTAATATTTTTATTATAGCTTTTATTCATAAGAAAAAGATTATATATGGTTTTATTTCCTTTTTTACATGTTTCATTTATTTATTTTTTTCAATAAAATTCTAAAACTTGTTTAACAACTTTCCTTGTCTAGAAAACTAAATTTCTTAAGTTTAAGTAATAAATGACTTTTCTTCTGCTTAAACATTATTTAAAATGATTAGTGATGCCTTTAATCAGAACGAAACATATTCATTTTTTAAATTTCATTATCAGCTTGTATTAGAACTCTAGTATAAAGTCAATAAAAACTCAATGTCAAATAGTGAAAGATATAGTAATTTGTTGGTTCATATCCTCCAAATTCTGGAAAGATACGGTGAAAACAAGGATTCAAGTGTCATTGGCCTATTTCTTCTATGTCTTTCTCTCCTTCTTCAGCATGCCAGTTTGATCTGTCCATAAACACACTCCCTAACATAAAGATTTATCCCAATAAATCTCTGACTACATACACATGTGAGTCATGTACCCATCTCTAAGCCAAAAATAAAAAAGGGTATAATAGGTGACCAGCCCTTGGTCTTGACTAGGGATGAACTGTTTTCTTAGGTAGGGGAGTGTGAGAGAGGGCTGGTCAGACAAAAACAGCCATAGCAGGATTTTGTATTTTCAACAACAAAAGGGAGTTTTAGATTCTGACTTTCCTTAACATGTTTGAAAACATGCTCTCAGGTAGATTTGGCTCAGATATGGGAAGCCTTGAATGAAAATGCCATTCTGTAGAGCATTTTTTTTAAAAAAGCTGTTTGCAAAACAAGTATGTATCAAAGTATTTACATTTGCACTAAAGAGCTGGTGTTTGATATTCAGATTCTTCCACAATAAAACAGACCCAAATTGTTTATGGAGATGAGTGTCTGTAATTGGCATATCTCCCGGGTTACCAACCTAGGAACCAACTTACTAAAACCGTTTCCTAAGTAACTAAATATGCCCCATAGCAGTTTTGATTCAGCAGACGTGAAACTATTTTGAATCTAAAGTTCATGTTCAAATGACCATAATTAAAATTTTATGTTAGAAAAAATATTCCTGGAATGTAATTATAATTGTAAGATTATTTCAAAATAGTCAAAGACTGGGTTTCTATCTCTCATGGGAAGCTGGGGCTCTGTTGGTTATTGTCCTGGTTCCTTCAAGAAGACATTAAATGTGGCTAGGTCTTTGATCAGGATGGTCTGTCTGTCAGGCTGTCACCATTAACAACACATTTCTCTGTGCATTAGGCAAAGTAATCAATGTCGCAGGCAAAAGCGCTAATAATAGATCACATTCTCAAGTGATTCTTATATTTTTCTGTCCCATAAAAGCCTGTAAGGCTATTTCTAGCCTCTTCTCAATGTCCAGATTGAGAACAGAAAGACTAAACTATGTTAGGCCAGCGCACTTGCACGTAGGGAATCCTTGGTGAGAGGGCTTTCTGTATCAGCCTTCCTTTTTCAGAGTGTATTTTAGAGCCTAAATGTTTGTTGGGTTATTCTCACAAATCTATTTAAAATATGTGTTAATACCTAAAGAATATGTAAACAAATGACAGCCATTGCTTCTTAAAAAGAAAATCAAACAAAAGAGAATATGTACTTTGACATGTTGTGGTATGAAACGAATATTTTCGTAAGTGAGAAAGTCAATAAAAATAGACCGCCTGGAAGAAGACAATATATGCAGGTTATAAACTATATCATATCCGTTATACAGAAAAAAAATCAATTCTGAAAAGATAGGTAACTTGCTAGTCATATTTCAACAACACTGGGAGACTTCTGCTCCTATCCACAGTAGAGTAACAGGGACTGAATTTACACTCCTGCCAAAATAATAATAATAACTGACCTTTGGGAGGCAAAGGTGAGTGGATTGCCTGAGCCCGCGGGTTCGAGACCCGCCTGGGCAGTGAGACCTCATCTCTACAATAAATCAAAAAATCAGCTGGGTGTGGTAGCGCATGCCTGTAATTCCGGCTACTAGGAAGGCTGAGGAGGAAGGATCGCTGGAGCCCAGCAGGTCTAGACTGCGGTGGCCGGGAGCGGCCACTGCACTCCAGTCTGGGCGACTGAGTGAGACTCCAACTCGAAAAAAAAATAATAATAATTGAACAAAATGCATGCAGGTGTTTTACAAGACATTGAATATCAGACAATGAAGGGCAATGATCTCTGAAAGATAGGAGACAAATGAGGTAAGTCTTATGATTATGTTAGCTTACTGCTTACAAAGGTTTCCATGCCACAATACAGGAAGGCAAAACACAGGCAGAGCCTGGTGGACACTTTGGATTAGAAAATGGAGCTGAGATTCTGGGAAATCAAGATGACTCGAGTTCTCAAGAGAGCCTACAGAAGAGGAGAGAGCTGTACAGAGAAAGAACTTTGGGGATTTGCAAAGGATCCTTCTTGATATTCAGCAGAGTAGTAATAGTCAGTGCATGCATGTGAGGGAACTACCCACCCAAGACTCCTGGAAAGAATCACCCAAAAGAATTAGAGGGAAGATTGCTCAGGGCTCACACAGGCCTGAGAATAGAGCCAATTTCCTCTGAACACACTGGCTACTCTCATATAAGTGAAATACTCTATGCCATAGAATTGAGAAATTTAGGCAGAGGAATATTTAGTTACATCTGGTATTTTGAGCAAATCCTAACCCCAAATATCAAATAACTATAATTATTATCAGAAAATGTGAACAGGTCAGTATCTGAAGTCAAGAGAAATGGGGCTACTTTTATAGGACACGGAATTGATAATTTTCTCATCCTAGTTTTATAACCAGTAAGAGAAGAATTGACCAAAAACAGTAAAATCTAGGGTTTTTATTCTCAATCCATTTTTTTTCCTCGATATTGTTTATTCCTACTACTATGACCTGTGCTAAGGCACCATGATGGTAAATGCAATATTTCTTCTTATCAGAGCACTAGGTCATCTGAAGCATTGATAGATACTTGGGAAAGACTGTTTTGTGGACTTCTGTGGCAGTGCCATATCCAAGGTCTTAGAACTACACAAACATGACCATACTTTTACAAAGTCCACCAGTGAGTACCAGGGTTCATTTCTCTTTCTGCCAGAGTCCTTGAAACCAGCTTTATTCTGGTTCTTAATGATGCGTGGGGCCACAGGACTAAGTTCTGGCCAGTGGAACTTTTGCCTCTTCCAGGTATGAACCAAAAATTATCTGTCTGCATAATCCTCCTACTACTTCATCTTTCTTAGTGACTTTGGAGCCACATGTTTAAGATGGTTGCATCCCAAGAAAGACGAGCTAGGGTCCCTAAATCATTCTATGGAGTGGAGCCCTCTGCCTGCACACTGCTGACATTGGATAGTGATGTGAGTGAATGAAACTTTTACTATGTCAAACCACTAAGATTGTGGAATCATTTATAAAGTTGAAAGCCCTAGTAATTGATATTTATTCTGTATTAGATAAAAATAGTTGAAGTATATCAGTTAATCACGAGGGAGGGGTAATTTTTAAATATTATCTGGTAAAATTAACAAAAGCTCTACATTTCTGTAGAAATTTAATGATTTTCTTAGAAAACATAATGACCATTTTTTTCTTCCAACTTGGTTTAAGACTTGAGGTAGTAATTCTTATTTTATACTTTAATTGGGAAAGGGGGACCTACTACTAAGGACGAATAAAACCTGCCCTTTTTCATCATCTATCTAAAGCTCTTGAAAAATTTATATAACCCATAGGCCTCTTATCTTTCATTTTTCAAAAGATAATTTCTTGCTCAGAACGAGTATGATTTGGAGCTCACACTGTGAGAAGTTCACCGAGACCATTTTTTATTGAATGCTGAGCACTTAGTGGTCTGAGAATGGAAATACTTTTTCAAAACTGGGTAGAAATGACCTTGCAAACAACTTGAAGAGTCAAATAAAGAAAATAAAGGGTTAGACTTTAGCTCGGATTAAGTTCTTTCAATGAATACCTACATAGAGAAACCGAGTTTCACATACTATTTCACTCCATAGTTAGTATTATAGTGGCATTGTGAGTTTTTAAAAAATTTCTTTCCTCAATTCCCCTTTCTCCTTCAAGGTTAAGTATAAAATAGGAAACAAATACTATTTCACAGTGGTAGCTCTAGAATTTTTATGGAAAAGGGCATAATGGCTGCAGTCTGGTTGGAAAAGGGGACTATAACACTTGTTATCAACCATATTTGCTTTATAGTTATGTTATTTTTATGTGTAAATAGAAGGGAGTCTAAAAAACAGCAAAGCTTACCAAAGATGCTTATATTCGTGCCATATAAATATTGAGACAATATCAACTGTTTACAAATATTTATTTTTCTTTAGGGTGCCTTGAGGGAGCAAGTTTTTTTTTTAAGGAGGAAGAAATAGGATTACACAAACAATATTTCCCAGGCATTTTATTTAAAAACGTTTACTGGATACTTACAATGTGCCAAGTATCGCTCTGGGCACTGAAGATAGAGTGGTGAACAAACCGCATGGAAATTCTTGCATACTAATGGGAGCAGGTAATGAAAAATACTTAAAATATATAGTATTCAGTGTAGGAGATTATATATATAGCATAGCATACTATAAAAAAGGTCAGGAAAGGTCACAATGTTGTGAGAGTAGTGGTGGTGGAAAGGAGACAGTTTAGAATATTAGATAGTTTGGCCAGGGTGGGCCTTAATGAGATATCTGAGCTAAGACCTAAAAAATGTGACCAACTGGAGAGATCATTGCAGGCAGTGCGAATAGCACCCACAAGGCCCCTGAGGCAGAAGGCAGGGGCTTAACCTGGTGTATTTGAGGCCAATCTAAATTGAGCAGAGTGAGCCAGATTACAGAAATTACAGATGCTAACCCCTGAAGTCAAACTACTTTGAGAAGGCCTCCTTTTCTTTCCTTTACCCTTAATCTTGGCCTGGAGGCTGCCCAATTGGGAGCTGAAGTGTTTATTAAGGAATGCACAATAAAAGGAGGGAAGGGTACCGCATGCACAGAATCAGCCACGTGGTATCCAACACATCAGACGGTAGGAGGGAGAGTGGGCTACCCCACAGTCAAGAACTGAGGTTCTGGGCCAGTGAGGGCAAATGGAGCAGGAGAAATCCCTGGTGGAATATGGTAGATGAGGTCAAATAACATAAACTTCATCTTTAAAATGTCTCCTTTTAGGAATCCAGTGAGTTCAAACGTGCACCTTAAAAAGGTAATCTAAAGCCACTTCACAGAATCACAAACCTCACAGAGATGGAAGAAAACTTAAAGATCATCTAACACAACTTATTTTATAAAAAAGAAAACAGGTCTAGCTGAGGAAACATTTTGAGAAGTTATATGACACATTCAAGATGACAAAGGCTGTTGGGAGCAAATTCAGGTTTTCTGACTGCCGTTTCAGTACCATTTTAACTCTTAGAGAGAAAATGTCATCTTCTCCTTTAAGCATAATTATCATTTAGATTCAGTTCTGGAAGGAACTGGTGCTTTAAAAACAACATAAATGGCTATAGAAATTGTAATATAGTAGAAAGACTTTGGGCTCAGCCCTAGGTTTAAATCTCAGTTCTAAAAGGAATGACCTAACTGGATAGACTTGGGATCTTATCCCTTTTCTCCTGGGTTTGTCAAAGGTATTGAATGTGAAGTGCTTGGCACGAAGTAAGAATTCAGCATAGAAACTGTTATTGTGAAAATACTCTAGGTAGTTACTCATCTATGGAGGAACCTCAGATTATACATGATTGCCAAAAAACCTAAACATTCCTTATCCCACTTTGTGGCATATACATTAATTTCAACAATACCTTCCAAAAAATTTTGTGCAAATTGTTCATTTAACCTCCTAATTTACAGGAGAATAAGGAACACCTGCCCTGTAAGAGCATCAGAGGGCTTTTCCCTGGGTGCAGTCAAGCAGTATTTTTAAAAAATCCATTATAAGTCAACTCTTAGTGAAAATACTAGCCAGCTTACTCACATCCTATTAGATGGAGTGCAGGACTGAGTCTCAGAGTAGGTGCAGTGAAGCTCCACAAACACCATCGTGTTTCCAAGACAACGGTATGTAAAATGGTGGGGACTGCAATCACCAGACTGGTGAAGCAAATGTTTTAATATGGGAACCCATTATGGAGCTCTTGCCATCTAAATGCAGGACAGACACTATCAGATTTTTGGGACAACAGTGTGTGAAATGATAGTCCTTGTTAAAATAGCTGGAGGGCAGAAGTCAATGCTTTAAGGTAAAAAGCTTATTATAGACTTAGGAGCTGTAAGCTTTGCTTCCTCCAGGCAAAGGCCTACAGATGTCTGGAAGTTGCAGTCTTATTTCTGTTCTTGCAGTCAGAAGTTTGAGGGACTTATACATGTGTACGGAGTCAGTGAAATGTGATAGTGTCTTTTCCACAGATGCTAAACCCTGCTTGCTTTATGGCCAACCCCATGTGGCTTTGTGAATAATTGCTTGAGTGATGCTCTTCAAAGTAGTGATCTAATCCCGCGCCTTTGGGAGGCTGAGGTGAGTGGATTGCCTGAGCCTGTGGGTTCAAGACCCACCTGGGCAGCGAGACCTCATCTCTACAATAAATAAAAAAATCAGCTGGGCGTGGTAGCGCGCGCCTGTAATTCTGGCTACTCGGGAAGGCTGAGGCGGAAGGATCGCCGGAGCCCAGCAGGTCGAGGCTGCGGTGGCCAGGAGCGGCCACTGCACTCCAGTCTGGGTGACAGAGTGAGACTCCAACTCAAAACAAAAAACAAAGTAGTGATCTATCACGTGCTTCTCAAAGAGTGTCAGGAAGGCTCCTTTTTTGAAAAAAAAAGTCTTATCTGTGCAAATACACCAACGCCTGAAATTTCAACTTATAATTTCTCTGGAGGCACCCTCATTTAGAATACAGATTCTTCTTGACTTAAGATGAGGTTACATTTTGATAAGCCCATCATAAGTTGAAAATATCCTAAGTCAAAAATACATTTAAGCCGGACTTGGTGGCTCAGCCTGTAATACCGTGCCTTTGGGAGGCTGAGGTGAGTGGATTGCCTGAGCCCGCAGGTTCGAGACCTGCCTGGGCA
>NW_007249711.1:1969-19667 GCF_000164805.1 Carlito syrichta | reverse complement strand
GCACTCCAGTCTGGGCGACCAAGTGAGATTCCAACTCAAAAAAAAAAAAAAAAAAGAAAAGAAAAAAAAATACATTTAATACACCTAACCTACTAAACATCATTGCTTTAAACATGCTTGGGAGTCTTACATTGACCTGCCCCTGGACAGAATCATCTGGCAACATGATCCACTAGAGTATCAGTTGTATGGCTGAGTAGAGGTTGTGGCTCACTGCTACTGCCAGCATCCTGAGAGTATATCATAATACATATTAGTACATTAGTGCTAGAAATGGGGTCCTAGGGGACACCTCCACCTCCAGACTAGGTTGTCCAAAAACAACAAGGAGACTCAGACATCAGTGGAGCGAAGCAGCTTTTTAAATAACGCTCTTACAAGAACAGGCTTCCCTCAGATGAGTAGCACATTGAAGCAATTTCAGCCAGAATATTTAAGCACTAAAATGCAAGTCCCTTTCCTGTTTCCCCATAGACCGGGTACTTCCAGAGGTTGCATCACTTTCCCAGACGTTGCCTACATATACATTGATTGGGTTACCTGATTAGTTCATTTACATATCCTATTAATTGGTTAACATAGGTATGACAAACTTACTTCATTTGCATGTCCACTTTGCTGATTATCTTACAAGATTTTGTTCTGATTGGTTCCTGTTGAAGTTTAAATGAAAACCCCCCAAAGTAAAAGTCCACAAAAAGAGAAAAAGAAGCAGGAAGTGACTCAGCAAAAAGCAGTTAAAAACAGCTTGTGGCTTACTGTGAAAATAAATCATTCTTTTTCTTACAGTCTTCCTCCTCTCTTTTTTTTTTTAAGTATTTTTAATTGTATTTTCCTTTTGGGGTTCAGATTTAATTATGCGATCAGTTTTAAACTTATCAAGTAATTTTGGAGCTTTTTCTTTTCTGACAATTTAGTTTGGTTTCCATAACATAAGTATAACTCATGCATTTTCTTTGTTATAGTTGTTTTAATTAGTCTCTGTCCAAGCCTCTGACACGGAATAATGCAACATCCCAGATCAACAAATATCCCTACTACCATTATAAGGGAGGTTAAGATTGAGATTATTATTCCTCTCTATTTTCCAATCTGTGAAAGGGTCTTTGAAACCAGAGTTTTTGGTCAATTCATTGGCCAGAGTACTCAATCCTTGTAATGCTTTGGTAATAGTCCCATTATGGACATATTGTTTGGCATAAAGGTATAGCATTGTCCTCCTAGCATGACACATATTCCCCCTTTTTCTGCTAGCATCATGTCTAAGACCATACGATTTTTTTCATGTCATCCTACTAGTACCATCTAAGTGTTCAGCAATTCTTTTAATAGCATTTCTAGTATGATTAATAACTCTTTGTTGATTATACATATAGATTTATTATATGTATATATATATATATTTGATCCAGCCTACTTTTTTTTTTTTTTTTTAGTTGGAGTCTCAGGCTAGAGTGCAGTGGTATACTCATGGCCACCCTAGCATTGACCTGCTGGGCTCCGGCGATCCTTCTGCCTCAGCCTTCCAAGAAGCCAGGACTACAGGTGCGCACTATCACACCTGGCTAATTTTTGATTTATAGTAGAGACGGGGTCTTGCCAAGTTGCTCAGGCTGGTCTCGAACCCACAGGCTCATGCAATCCATTCACCTTGGCTTTCCAAAGTGCTGGGATTGCAAGCTGAGCCACTGAGCCCTGCCTATGTTTTTATTTATAGTTACCTACCAAAAGAGAGATTTAAATCCTGCAGCTATTTGACTTTGAGCTTTGAATTTATTAGGAACTCCCCTAGGGACTCCTATAGTAGCTAGACATACATTAGAGTCAAATTAGGTGGGTACTGATGGTTCAGTTAATGATCGTTTGACTCTTTTAGTAGCTATTAGTGGGTTTTGAAATGCCAGGGTGAATGGAATGATCAATTGAACCAAAGCACAGGTCCTGTCCATTTGGGTGACAACAGGGCTTGAATTGTCCAACCTTCAGGGTACCACCAAACATCCACTCCAAGGACGTTAAAGTTCGAGTAGTTACCCTGAGTTGACCCAGAGACATCAAGGACATGGGTATAGGTTTGCAGATGCCCCACAGAAGCGATGAAACCATCCCCACATCTGGAGAGACAAAAGGAGTGATTCACTTTACCTATGGAGAAGGAAGGATACACCTTCAGGTCTGACATCCATACAGGTGGATAGAGCAAGGGAGAGACTGTGGCAAGTCTTGTTCCCCCATGCATCTTTATCTTGATATAGAGCCAACAGACAACTGATTCCTTTGGGGTCTGAGTCCCAGTTAATAGGAAATGGAACTATTTGAGCCTGTGGCACAAGCATAACAATCACTTTTGTTAAGGCTTGTTACTGTGTGTTTTATCCATTCAACTCAGGTATTTGTGTTCCCATATCCTTCCTCAATCTCTAAAGTTTGTTTTAAGTCTGTTACTTCCATAATCATTAACTTGCCAGGATCATTCTTGGGATTAGTTTGGTTTAATTCCCAAAGCTGTAAATGGTTTGGGCTAGGGGTTGGAATATTGATGGATGGTGAAGATGCTGGAGGCGTTGCAATTAATCTCATCCAAAATTTACCTAGAGGGTTCTGTCCAGATATGGTTGCTCCTAACCCATATCTATGAGGTATAACAGGATTTCTGTCTATGAGTTGAGGTTGGGTTATTGTTAATAACAACAGGTTACACTGCAAATGTTGACAACTAGGAGGAGTTGAATACGTTGAATTTTATTTTTGTTATTTTTTTTCTCTTTTTCTACTGGAGCTGTACATCTTTTAAATTGATTGGTACAAAAAAAACTAGACCATCCCAGGAAGGGTTATTTGGGGCAAATAAAGTCATGCTACTCATAACACAAGGGCTAGCCCCTCTATATTTTATTTTGATACATTTCAGACTGTCTCCAGCAGTGGTATTAGGAAAAAGGTATTTGTCAACCATAGATAATTGTCCTTGGTTGTGAAGACTTCCACATGACAGGACAGAACAGGCATCAAATTTAATAGTTATTGGGGAGTTGGTTTTAGTGATATTGACAATAAACCATCCTTTGTTTTTGTTGGTTACTAGGTTAGAACTAGTGATAACTTCGAGGTAAACAAAGGTTCCATGGTTGCTCAGGATTGAAAAGATCCTTGCAAATACATTTAATAATAAAAGCAATAAACATACACACGATAAGAAATGCAATTGGCAGTGCTATGAGAAAAAGTACAGAGGAAAAAAATTTTTTCTTGAATTTTAGTTTCAGTGGTTCAGTTTGAGAGACTTCCCATTTAATGGGAGTGTTCTCTGGTATCATAACTTATTTTGATAATTTCTTGATGCAGGTATGATGCATCCAGCCTTTTTCCATATGGCCGTTTCAGTTGTCAGAAGCACTAGGGTCCCTTCCCAACTTATTTGGAGCTTATTTTCCATCCAGGACTTGATCAGCCCCCAATCTCTGGGTTGGAACTGGTGAACTGTAAACTCAAGAGGTGAGGTTTAAGCAAGGAGCACTTTCAAGCTAAGAGAGGATAAGGTGGAGGAAATAGCCAAAACATATTCTTTTAAAAATTGATTTTTCTAAAGAAGCTAGGACAGGAGTGGTAACCAAGGCTTGCTTTAATTTTTTTTTTCTTTTAATTTTGTAATTTTTCCTCATTCTACTCAAGAAGGTTTGAGACTTCTTTTAATAGTTCAGAATATAAACCTCTAGTTTTAAGTGCATAAAATTTAATCCACAATTTACAATATCTTATTACGCCCCCAAACTTCTTAAGTTCCCTTTTTGTCTTGAGCCTAGGATAATTGACTATTTCAGTTCTCTCAGTGCTGATTCTTTGTTTGCCTGAACTAATCAAATTTCCAAGATATTAACTTTCTGTTCTACAAATTGTAACTTACTTTTGGAAACTTTTAGTCCCTACTGTCCTAGAGAGTTAAGCAAATTTATTATTGTATCAGAGACTTGGATTTTACTTACTCCTGAAATTAAGAGATCATCCACATCTTGTAAGAGGTTAGCATCAGGCAAAGGTAAAAACTCTTCCAGTACAGTTTCCAGAATTTGACCAAATAAATTGGGAGATTCCGTGGAAACTTGAGGCAACACAGTCCAGTGATATTGCTGTTTTTTTTTTTTCCATTTATAGGATTTTTTCCCATTCAAAGGCAAAGAGGTTTCTACTTTCAGGGGCTAGTGGGCAGGCCCAGTAAGCATTCTTAAGATTCACTACACTAAATCATTTATTTTCATGAGGAATCTATGGATAGTATAGGAATTTGGAACCACAGGATGTTGGGTCTGAACTATTCGGTTCATGGCCTATAAATTTTGCACTAGATGATATGACCCATCAGCCTTCTTTACTGGAAGTATAGGAGTATTATATGGCAACAGGCATGGTTCAAAAAGCTCATTTTTAAGAAGACCTTCAATAATGGTTGGAGTCCTTTTTTCCCTCCATAGGAATAGGATATTGTTTCCTGCATACAACTTCATCAGGCTATTTTAGAGAAATGTGAACTGGAGTAATTTGTAATCCCCCTCTATTTCCTTCTTTTATCAATACTTCTGGGTTAACTCTCTGTTCCTCTTCCTCCATGAGGTATGCTATCCTGACTGTGAATTGGCCTTGTTCTGGTCCCACATTAAGATTTAGTGGAATAATTAGGTCCCTACCTAAAAGGTTGATTCCAACCTCTGGGACAAATAAAAGTAACCCAATTAATATTTCAGTCTCAGTTTTTATAGGCATAGGTTCATATATGGGCACTAAAAATCCTTCCCCTTTTACTCCAGAAACTTGAAGATTTTCTTGTGAGAAATGAACATTTTGAGGTTTAACAATTAGGGAGGAGTGTGCCACTCCAGTATCCATAAGGAAAGTGGCAGTTTCTCTATTGGGCCCCACTTCCAGATTTATCAA
Source organism: Carlito syrichta (assembly GCF_000164805.1). Lineage (NCBI taxonomy): Eukaryota > Metazoa > Chordata > Mammalia > Primates > Tarsiidae > Carlito > Carlito syrichta. Next base: position 14,738 of record NW_007249711.1, on the reverse strand, counting down.
GGGTTCCTGGTGGGGTCTAGAAAGGGGGAACCCCTGACCCCTCTATTCTGCATCTAGTGCCATGAGGGAGGTTATTTCTTCCTCCTTCCTCAGTTCAGGGTAGTCTCTTTTAAAGTGCCCTGGCTTCTTACAGTGGTAACATTCAGCTCCCTTTGGAGTAAAATTCCCTGTCCCATTCCCCTTAGGTTTGCTTCTTTCTCTAATTTGCCTTCTCTGGCCTTTGGAGCCCATTCATGGGGGCCTCCCATCCCTTTGTTTCTGAACCACCTTTTTGACAATGCTTATTATAATTTGAGCTTTCTGCCTCTGCTTTTCTTCATCTCCTCTAACAAATACTTTCTGTGCTTTCCTCAACAGCTCTTTAACCAACTTTCCTTCCATCCCTCTAGCTTTTGTAACTATTTAGCAATGCCAGACCAGCTTCTAGTAACAAAGTTTACTTTCAACAATTTTTGTCCTACAAGGTTTTCTTTTTTCTTTTCTGGCCAAAAGACCAAGTGCTGGCGTGTAGGTTTTCTCATTTACACAAAACAACAAAATTCAATCATTTTCTTCTTTTCCTTCTTCTTAGTTCTGGAATAATTTTCCCATCTTTCTAACATTTGCCCCTTATGACTATCTAGGGGAATTTTAAGGGAGTTCTTCCGACCTCCCTTCCTAGACCTAGACTGTTTATTATCCATTCTTAGCCCTGTGCAATTCTGAAGTTTTCCAAAACGGTGCTCAATCTCCTGCAATGGAGATTTCTTGCAGACCTTAAGACTCCAGGCCCTTCCTGAAAGGTTCAGCCCCCCTTACTGGAGGATTCTTGCAGATTTCAGGATTAAAACCATCTTGTATCCTAGGATATGTGTTAGTTACCCAAACTCAACCCCCAAGAATCTTCCCAACAACCAAGACAGTACTTATAGTCCAATTTTCCTGTCTTGTCTCATACACAAGCTTGCCAGGTTGCCACAGTGGTGGCTGTTTTTTTCTTTGCTTCTTATCTGCTGAATCTCCTGCAACAGCCTTGGACTTATCTGCAGAACTGTGAGAGCCAGATTCGCCCAGCTGGAGCAGGCTACCCAAAGTCAGGTGGGATGTGTCTCCCCCTTCAACAGGGGTCTGGTCCCACAGATGCAGATATCCCAGACAAGACCCCAACTGCTAGAAATGGAGGTCCTAGAGGACACTGCCACCTCCAGATTAGGTTGTCCAAAAACAAGGAGACTCAGAGATCAGTAGAGTGAAGCAGCTTTTTAAATAATGCTCTTACAAGAATGGGTGTCCCTCAGATAAGCAGGCACAGTGAAGCTTTCAACCAGAGTATTTAAGTCCTAAAATGTAAGTCCCTTCCCTGTTTCCCCATAGACTGGGTACTTCCAGAGGTTACTTCACTTTCCTGGATGGTTGCCTACATTGATTGGATTACCTGGTTAGTTCATTTGCATGTCCTATCTGTTAACTGGTTAATGTAGGTATGACAAACTCACTTCGTTTGCATGTCCTATTTGGCAATTGACTTACAAGATTTTGTTCTAATTGACTCCTGTTGAAGTATAAATGAAAAAGCCCACAAAAAAAGAACAAGAAGCAAGAAGTAGCTTAGCAAAAAACGGTTATGCACAGTTTGTGGCTTACTGTGAAAATAAGTCATTTTTTTTTTCCTTTCAATTAACTTAGGATCAAAATTCTGGTTTCCATTTAATGTGTATCACTATTGCATTGTAGGAAGTCAAAAAACCATGAGTCAAACTGTCTGAATAAATCTACCCCCATGAAGACTCAACCATTAGACAACTCTCAATACAATGTGAATTAAGCTATCAGCATGTGTCCCTGTACCATTTGAGGGGCATAGTTATGAACTTGCTTTACAGAGAGTTTGTCATAGTTGCAAAGATTGTGGAAAATTTTTGAGATAATACTTAAAAATTAGTAAAATGTGTATAAACTGGAAAAAGTTTGAGATCAAGTGCCTTGGAAAGGGATTCTATTCCTACAATTGAGTCTACACTTTTATTTGGAAGATATTTTATGTAAGGTTCCATTTCATTTTAATGATAATTAAAACAAAATAATATAGTTTCCAAAGGTTTTCTTGGAAAAGAACAGATAGGAGTCCTTGGAAGATATGTTTTACTAGATCAAAACTTATTTTCTTCTCTTTAAACAGTCAAGTATAAAGACTGCTTGTAGAGTATAAAAGGCATGATCAAAGTTATGACCCACTTTGACTCAAACTTTAAGGCTTTCTGAATTCTGAGAATCTAAGAACGTTCCATTTTTCTGACTTGAAGGACCTGGATCCAAGTTAGAAATCAGCTGTGCTCACTATAATATTCTATCTCAAGCTAAGTAAATGAAAATTTGAATCTTGACCAAAATTTAATTCTATCATTATGGCTGAACATTATGACAAGACATTGTAAAGTGAGAGAAAATGGATTTATAGCAATGATTCATGTGCAAACTTGAGATTTATTGATGGACAGAGTATTTCACTTGTTATCAAGAATCATTAAGTCTGTTGGAGATCCCCTGATAAGACACAACAAATTCTAAGAAATGATCTCTGCCTGACAATCTTCTTGAATAGATAGGAATTAAGGTGCAAAACAAATGAGTATAGCTAAGTGGTAAACTTGTATACTGACTTGAGCTACAGAAGCAATTCACCAGCCATCAGTGGAAGTTAGGTAGATGAGAAAAAATGTTGTGAAGGAATCAAAGGAGACCTGGGTCACAGGATGGCTTTTCAGGTTGAGTGGGACTTAGAAATACAGAAAAGGAAAAGATTTAGAAAGACAGAAAGAAAAGCATGGAGCATCCTCAGCCCAAGGTGAACATGATGACTATAGTTTATTGATACAGAAGAGTGACATGGCCCTCCCAGCAAAGAAACACTATATCATGTGACGTAAAGGACTTTGAAGAGTGATGCACTCTAATTTTAACTAACTGGAATGATGGGAACTCTGAAATGATGGAGAGTAGGAATGGTATCTTAAGTTTTTTCGGGGGGCAGCAGACACTATAAAAGAGGGAAGTAGGCTATGTGTGAGAATATGAGTGTTGGGGACTGCTAAAAACTGTGTGCCTGGTCTAAAGGTATGCAAATAAAAACAAATAGATAAAGCATTTGATGGATTAAAAAGCTGTGGATTCACTGCCAAATTCAACAATTAACTCCTTGGGTCTGTGCTTCACCTGGATTTTCACACTCATGTATTTATTAACAGTAGCATTCTTTCTGAGGGCTCAAATTGGAACCCTCAGTATCACCCCCTCTTTTGCTTCTCCAGATGTCACTCCCACCCCTCCAACTCATCATTTTACACTAATGCTAAAGCAGGATACCTTGTGTTCTGAAATGGTCCTGAGCATTGCTTTTTCTTCTTTTCCCTACCTTCCTTTTGTTCACTACCTCCCTTTTGTTCTTCTCACCTGTCCTTCCCCCCCAAAGTCCTTCTCATTCTTTAAGGTTGCCATTAGTTATGACTGGGTTATAAGCAATAGAAACCCAACCACAATGAGCTTGAGTAAGACACAGGGATTGTTTACCTCAAGGCACTGAAAGTCCAGGGGTTGACTTGTCTCTGAGGACTGAAATGTCTTTGTTGGCTCATTATTTCCCAGAGTCTCACAGTTCTATGTTTTTGTTTTGGCTCAATTTTTTTGTTTTGCCTTATTTTGTCCTTTTGTGGCCATTCTTCCTTGCATATGGCTGGACTGGAAGGACAAAGGGAGTGTAGAGAGCAAAGTTGATCTAGGCTTACATCATCCCAGTCTAGTGACCCTGGAGGAAGAAACACATTTTCACGTGCAGCATACAGAACTACAAAGTTCCAGAAAAGAGCAACTCTGGTTGGCCAGACTTGCATAATGAACTATGTCACAAGTTGCTATAATAGGCGGGCATGGGCTTCTTTTTGCCAGAGGTACCACATGAAGTAGAAAACAGTCGGAGGAAATTTATCAAAAGAAGGTGCAAAGGGACACTTAGCAATCATAATGAACAACAGCTACCATCAGCCACATCAGCCCTGTTCTACTTCCTCTCTCCAGGAGGCAAGATAACTTAGCAGAAGAGCATGGACTTAACTAGGCAGCTAGGGTTCAAATTCCAGCTCTACTACTTCCTGGCTATATAAACTTGAGCTAAATAAATAACCACTGGGAACCTGTTTATTTTTCAGTCAAATTGAGTGACAGAAGCTTTTTCCTTCTCTACACCAAAACTGTGGTAAAAATTAAGTGAAAGGCTAGATGCAATGTGTCTAGTTCAGTGCTTGAACTGTAGAAAATGGCAAATATACAGTTACTAGTATTATTATGATGAGTATGATTATTATTACTACTATTATTATTACTACTCTCTTTTCTCCATCCTCTATCCCATCCTCTATCCCATTTCTTATGCCTGAACCAAAAAGGATCTTTATCTTTTATATTTAACTGTGGACAAACTTTAGCATTCATAATTCTCTTTTGTTATAGTTTTTATTTGTTTGTGTGACAGGACTAAAATATTTATCTGTGAAAGTACTCAGTCTTCCTTCTTTCCCTCTTCTTGCTAAATAGATTACTTTCTTTCCTTTTTTTTTTTTTTTTTGAGTCAGGAACTCATCCTGTCACCCAGTCTGGAGTGCAGTGGCATAAACACAGCTCATCACAGCCTCAAACTCCTGGGCACAAGCCATCTTCTCACCTCAGCCTCATAAGTAACTGGAATTACAGGTGCATGCCACCATGTCCAGTTAATTTTTTGATTTTTTTTTTTTTCTGTAGAGACAATGTCTCCCTATGTTCCCGAGGATAGGCCTGAACTCCTGGGCTCAAGCAATCCTCTTGCTTCAGGGATTATAGGTGTGAGCCCCCACACCCACTTAGTTTCTTGTTTATCCACACTCTTTCCTTATTTCTCTTTGGCTAGTCTCTTTGCTTACTTTTTTGAAATATGGAATCAAGAGGGGTGTGTGTGTGTGTGTGTGTGTGTGTGTGTGTGTGTGTGTGTGAGAGAGAGAGAGAGAGAGAGAGAGAGAGAGAGAGAGAGAGAGAGAGGAGATTTGGGCAGAGAAGGGCATAGGAGGAGAAAAGATGAGAGCCAGGCAATCTAAATTTGAGAATTGTGTGCCTGAGGGGGTGAGGAGTGAGGAGGGGTGAGGAGAGTTCCTGAGCAGCTGTTCTGTGTGGGGAAACAGGAAAGGAGATGAAAGAAAATGAAATGGACATGAAATGGATAGGTCCATCCAGCTTTTTCAGCCTATATGTATCAAATGCTTTTGCATTCATATTTTAGAATATCTAACAACACAACCCTCACATTAACTCTTAGAAAATAGCTGTATTGTTTTTGCTGTTGCAAAATGTATGCACTGATTATGAATAAACAAATGCTAGAAAGCCTAACTGGATCTAGAGGTTTTAAAAATCACAACTTTTAACTATATTATTTCTGTTTCTTAAATTATCTATTAAGAACAGTGTTTAGGAACAATCAAGGAATTAAAAGTAATGATCCTTTCTTACCATCTTAAAGCAAGGCTACCCAAAAATTACAACTGGAAATCACAAGGCATTTGGCAGGCAATATGGATCAATGTCTCAAGAAACTGAATTTTTTTCTCTCTTGGCTGCAACCTCAGGCCTGGTACCACAAGCAACTTTGTGGGCTAATCGTCAGTCCAGTTCTGAAGTGGTAGCTAAGACTGATACTCTTCTGAATGTAATTTTCCATCAACACAGTACAGGAACTTGGTAAGGCTTGTACTTCTTAAAAACACCAGTGTCATTCCTCCTGCTGGTTGTCTGAGCAGGTACACTTAGCCACATCAAATGAAGTGTTGATGCAGCTCAGATTAACACACAGGGTATGTGTTATTAAAAAAAGGAAATTCTTAGCTTTGCAGAATAATAATATAGAAGAAACTTGAGTTTGTGTTGTTTAAATCTTACATTTATACACATGGAGAATTTAAGGTTTAGATCAGAAAGTTTAAGCTACTTGCCCATACTTGCACAACCGCACAATGGCTCAGCAATCTGAATACGTGAGGCCATGTGGGAATATAAGAAGGGGACGAGTCGAGACTAAATGTAACAGCCTTAGACTTCAAATGAAAATCATAGGTGATCCTTATCATCAACAATCAAAACCCTGAGTTTTTTTAATGTCAATGTTCAAAACAGAATTTTATAATTTCTTATGCTATCGATATTTAATTTCATCTTTAAGTTAATTATCACTTTATCTCTCTTGCATATAATGCATTACTCTCTGTTTCTTTTAGTTCTGAGACCTTATTTAAAATGCCTACATTTGTACTAGAAGCATCTACTATTAGGTAGAATTGGGTAGAAGCTACAGCATATTTCTAGAGAGGTGTCCAAGAAGCATAAGGCCCATGACTAAGTCCCAGGTACTACTGCTGATGATGTCATTGATTTGGTCAAAGACTTAAAAGCTGTGAGATTCTTGAAAGCAGTGGTGTCCCCAGGACTTAGAACTAGGCTACTTATGAGACGTATGTAGTACATAAATGGACAACAGCATGAAGCATCCAAGAAAGTGATGACACAATTTTCATCTACTGGGTAAACAAGGTAAATATATTAGAGACACCCAAACGGGAACAGAGCACCCCTGACCTACTTTCTTTCCCTTTGTTTTATGTAAATCGCAAATGCACACATTGCCAGCTCTTAGCAACATTGCACTCTTGCTTCCAGAGAAGCAGTCTTAGATAGTGGGGGTTGCTAGATCTAGAGGTCAGAGTGGGTTCTTCCCTTGCCTCCACCATTCAGAAAACATACCTAGGTTTATTAATATGTATCTTTTTCAGATTTCACATTTACAAAGTTAGAGAAGGAATAAAAGAGTAAAGCTAAAAATGACGCAACTAAGATAGATTTTAGAAGGTGCTGACCCTTAAGTCAGGAGCAGTAACAACTGCCATCTTTTTCCCACTCCAGATGGAGGTCATAGTACATGGAGGGAAGTTTCCTTACCCCTGAGTTTGGATCAAGAGATCAAGAAAGTGGTGAGAATTTATGTGTTTGGAGAAGGGCAGAAATCTGCATCCTAATCGTAGAGCATGATCTCCAAGTTGGAAGGACTTAAGGTGATGCACAGTCTTGGTGATACACACTGAGGCTAGACACTAAGCCTGTTTGCCTTGGGAGGGTAGTTGATGCTGAAGCTGTGGTCAGTGAGGGGATTCATTATAAGAGGCAGGTGGTAAGAGCAGCAGAACCTTGTTGTCAATGGAGTACTAGCCCTCACCAATGGCATCCTGTGCTGAAGAAACATGCAATGCCCACACACAAAAGTCTCTCCTCCAAGTTTCGGGGCCTGCATTAATCTCAGAGTTCTGGCATCGCCCTAGATTTAGGAACAAGGGCAGAACAAGGACTAATTTAGGATTGCTCATCCATTTTGGTGAGGTCTCCAAGATAGATTTCTCTGCAAGCTATCAGAAGAGAAACTTCACACCAAATCTACCAACCTACCTGCATCTCAGACCAAACTGTCCACCCCTCCTCCTACTTCAATGGATTAACCACTCATGCTCCTTCCTAAGGCAGCTCTTTCACTTGTGCATGAGATCCACTTGTGGTTCATTCCCTTCATCAAGATCAGCACTCCAGCCACTCTTCCCTCTGCACTATCAGTCCCCACCCCAATCATTCTCCTCAGGATATCAACTTGCATTAACTCCCATCTTAAAAACATGATCTTCATCTAACTGTACAGTCTCTCTGCTTCATTTACAGTGAGCTTCCTGCCAGTGATTATATATACTGCAGTCCCCACTTTGTCACCACCTCCCACCTATTCTCTCCTCAGCCCACGCCAGTCAGGTTGCATGTGTATCAACATCACGAGCAGTGATTTTTCTTGGCCAAACCAATGATAATTTCCCAGTCTTCACCTTCCTCAACCCTTCAACAGCATTTGATCTTAATGCCGTTACATCCTCCTTGAAACTCTTTTGTGCCTTAGCTTCTGAAATACCACACAATTCTGTTTTCTTCCAGTTCGATAGCTTTCCTTCTCATTCACCCCTACTGGATCCTCTAAGGCATTCTCCCATTTAGAAATAGGGAAGAAGAGGAGGTTTCCATTCACCCTCACTTCCTTGATAATACCATTGAATCTTACTGCTTTAAATGCTATCCATATGCTGATGTATTCCAAATATGATCTCCAACTTCTTCCTTTCCCCTAAACTCCACATTCACACTCAATTCCTACTCAGCATCTTTACTTACCTGCTAATAAATACTTTAAAGTTAGTATGTTTTATATTTAATTCTTGGTTAGCATGCCCTTCCCTAATATGTTTGTTCCTAAGGGTTTTCCATTTTGTTAAATGGTTACAACATTTACCAGTTTGGTTCAAAAACCTAGAATTCACCCTTGCTTCTTTATTTTCCTCACAGCCTGCATCAAATTTATTAGGAAACTCTATTGGCTCTACCTTAATGGACACCAACTAGTCACAATCTCACCACCATCACCCTAGTCCAAGGAGCCATCATTCTTTCCTTGCACTATAGCAATTGCCTTCTAAGTAGCATTCTGTTTCTGTTCTTGATTTTGCCACCTAGCACCTCTTCTCCACACAGCATTCAGAATGTAAATCAGATCACAATACTGTCCAATTCAAATTTCTCCAACCTTTTCTCATTAACTTAGAATACAGCCAAAGTCAGTGTTAAGGTACATAATGCCAGGCCTTTTGTGACCCAGTGCACACACACATTCTCCCCCTCCCCCACCCTGCACTCTATCCCTCCCTCCTTCTCTCTCTCTCCCTTTGCCTCACTTTCTACCACTATTTACTGATCTTCCTATCCTTTGAACATGTCAGCCATGCTCCTGTTTCAAGGTCTTTGCATTTGTGGGGCCCTCAGCCTAGAATATTCTTTTCCCAGACATTGCATACCATCACTTGCTCACTTCACTACTTTTTCAATCAATACTCTGCTTTGTTTTATGTTTTTCCATAAAACCTATTCCTAACACAACTACTGATATATTATCACTACCTGGTATTTTATATTTATTCACATAATATATATTGTGTTTGTAATCATTTATATTGCATTGTTAGGCATATATTTGTCTAATGTTTATCTCTTTTACATGAATGTATACTCCATGAAAACAGAAACTTTGCTGCTTGTTTTGTTTGTCATTCTAACTAAATCACTTAAAAGAATCTCTGATAGAGAGTCGGAGTTCAATATAGTTTTGTTGACTATATAAATGGCAAATTTCAGTCAACCCAGTAGATTTCAGTAACTTGTATGGAACTAAGGTAGAAGGTTAGCAATAAACTGTTACAGCAAATGCACTTATAATGGTTTCTTAATTATTAATCTGTAGTTATTTCAAAGATGCTAATCAAGCAGAAAAATGTTCAGAGAAAACCAAACTGCATTAACAATTCATCTAGGTCTTTTGTGTAAAAAAAAAAAAAAAAAAAAGACAAATTTTATGATATACTACACAGCACAACGGTTTTAAAAATTACTTTGTTTTTTGCTGCCTCAAGGTCTTTGTACTTCTTAATCCCTTAGCGAGAAATATTATTGTTTCCCAAACATTTCCATGGCATCACATCCTCATGTGATACAGATTTCCTGCTCTGAAAAAAAGTTGTATAGATGTCATTGGGCTAAAACAAAAAAATAGTTTACAAATATTTCCAAAGCAAAAACCAATTAATAGGAGAAAATACTAGCAATACATATAACTGACAAATGATTACTGTACAGAATATGCAGAATATTCAAGAAACTATACAGCCACAAAAAGATAAACTATAAAATAGAAAAATGAGCATAATAAATAGAAATTTTATTAGGAAAAAGTACCCCTACCCTGTATATATATAAAAGTTTGCCCATTACTATATGCTATTGGAAAAGGCAAACTGACACTGCAATGAGAAAGCATTTCATATCTGAGATTGGTGTAAATTAGAAAATGTGACAATAGTAAATGTTGGTGAGGATGTGGAGCAACCAGAATCATCAAAGTGCTGCTGGGTAAGCAAGTTCAGCGTTACCTCTTAAGGTGAAACATATGCATACTCTATTTCCACTTCAAAGTTGTGTATGTATAGGATATATTTTATCCTTTCATATATGTCATATCTCCTTTATATATAAAAACACACACATTTGTTAAGTATGTGTGTGTGGAAAAAATTAAATTTTTTTTGGAGGGCAGACCCCTTGTAATATAGGCTTCCCCCCTCCACGCATGTGTTCTAGGAATCCATCAGCATCAGTATACCAGTTAGCATTGTTGTGAGAGGCTGCTCTGGACTTCAGTGAAAATTTTTCTTGGAGATTCTTTCAACGTGTTTGCCCATTTCATGATGGGTGATTTACAAGCATACTTGCCCACACTGCACTGGAGTGTTCAGCAGTTTTTGATCAAAGATGGCATGAACCCCTGTTCCATCCTTCCTATTCACCTGATCTCACCCTAAGCAACTTTTTTTGGTTTCCCCAGATGAAAAAAGTCCTCAAAGGGAAACACTTTGCCAATGTGGAAGAGGCGAGGCAAAAAAAATGGCAGAAGCACTAAAAGGCATCAAAATTGATGAGCTCCAAAACTGTTTTAAGCAGAGGAAAAAGTGTCTCAATAGGTGTATTGCATCAAATGGAGAGTATTTTGAAGGTGACTGAAGTTTAAACATGTAAGAATAAATACACACATTTTTTCTAAATAAATTCTGGGGTTCTTTGGTATCCCCTCCATACTATATATGATAGTCATCTCTTACAGGTTCATAAGTATTTTCTCCCAATATGACATTTTAGATTTGGACTTCATTATGTAGATGTGTCCCACAATCTATATCCAATCAAGTCCATCAACTACCTAACCAATTCTGACTTTTCTTTTTTTTTTTTTTTTTTTTTAGAAAGACCTCCTCAACCCCGTAGGTCTAAATTTACTGTTCTAAATTTTCTTTTATGTGTAAAAAGTTTTACTGCTTAGATTTAGATATTCTACCATTCTGGACCTTATTTTTATATATGGTATACATAAAAGAACAAAGCTTTGTACTATTTCAATTTCATAGCTAAGTGTCCCAAACCTATGTACTGAATAATCTATCCAATCTACTCTGAAATGGAATGATACCTTCACTGGGGTAGGAAGCTTCTAAAATGACTTCTAACAGTCCCCACCTCCTGAAACTCATATTTTGTGTAATCACTTCCCACTGAGTGTGGTGAGCTGGGCTAAGTAAAGTGTCTGTCATGAATAGAACACAGCAAAAATGATGGATGTCACTTCTGACACTAAGTTGTAAGACTGTAACTTTTGTTTAGTAGCACTCTTTCCTAGTAGCCCTCTTTCTGCTTGCACGCACTGATGGGCAGGCTGCCTTAGGGGAGTTCCATGTGACAAGGAATAGAGGGTAGTCAACAGACAGTGAAGATGTGAGGCCTGAGTTCAGTCCAAGAACCCAGGAGGAACTGAGTCCTGCCAATGACCACTGGAGTGAACCTGGGAAGGATCCTTCCCCAGACCACTTTTGATATAAGTGATCTCATAAGTGACCCTGAGACAGAACACCCAGCTAAGCCACACCTCAATTGAAAGCACAGAGAAACTGTGAGACAATATATGTTAATGTTTTAGGCCACAAAGATTTGAGGTAATTCATTATACAGCTTTAGATCACTAATTTATTTATTCTTATTTCTCCTTGGTGTTTCTAGAGGGTTCTTAAGCTTTTTAATTTAATTTAATTTAATTGTCCCTAGTATTCCTTTAATAGTCTGATGATGTCTATAGAGGTTTCCTCATTATAATCTTTGTAAATGTATAAAATAAGATAGAAAGGATTACAAAGGAAACAAATTATATTGAAATCTGGGTTTAAACCCCCCTCTGGTCCATTCCACTCTGTTTTAGTTACTGTACTAGATTCATATTGTTTTCATGATACTAGCTACATATTAATATTAACATCTAGTAGGTATCTTTTTATTAATTATTGCTTTTCAAGTTTTTCTGTTTAATTCTCACATTTATGTTTTATTTATTATTAATTTTTAAAATTTTTTTGATTTTAAAGATGTGGGGTACAATTCAGAGTTAGGTATACAAATGTTCATTATGCAGGTACGTTTGTTGATGAGGTGTGCCCCCCTTCCCCGGGCAGACTACCACTACTGCCAATCCCACTTCCCAGCCCCTCTCCCTGCCCCCTCCTATAATTTTATAGTATTATGATAATTGTTAAAGGTCTGCTTATGAGTGAGAACATGTGGTACTCAGTTCTTTGTTTCTGTGATACATCACTCAGTATCATAGACCCTAAGTCCATTCAGGTTGCTGTGAAGTTTATGATTTTGTTCTTCTTTATGGCTACATAATATTCTACTGTGTATATATACCACATTTTTTTAATCCAGTTCCCTTTTGATAGGCAACATGGTTGGTTCCATGTTCTTGCTACTGTGAGCAATGTTGTGATAAACATACGTGTGCAATTATATATATATTTTTTTCCAGGTTTATAAATAGTTTTTTTTTTAATCAATATTTTTTATTATGGTTTTGTGGGGTACAGTTAAGGGTTAGGTGTACAATTACGCTTCATTCAGGCACCCTCTTGATAAGAGGTGTTTTCCCATCCCCAGGCAGATATTTGGTACTGTTAATCCCATGCCCCTCCCCCCCCATAGCTTCCCAGTACCGTCAGTCATTTTCTTATAGTATTACATTGGATATTCAAGGTCCATTATA
>NW_007249711.1:0-1413 GCF_000164805.1 Carlito syrichta | reverse complement strand
GTTCCTTGTAGATGCAGGATATTAAGCCTTTGTCAGACCTGGAGTTGGCAAATACTTTTTCCCAGTCTGTAGGCTGTCTCCCTGCTCTCTTGATGGTTTCTTTGGCTTTGCAGAAGCTTGTCAGTTTAATAAGGTCCCACTTGTCTATTTTCTCTCTTATGAGCTGTGGGTTTTGGGTTTTGTTCAGGAATTGGATGCCAGTTCCGATTTCCATGAGGGTATTTCCTTCCTTTTCTAAAGTTCTTATGGTTTGAGGTTTTACATTTAGGTCTCTGATCCATTTGGAGTTAACCTTTGTGCATGGGGATAGATAGGGGTCCTGTTTCAATCTTCTGCATGTGGTCAGCCAGTTTTCCCAGTACCATTTACTGAATAGGTTATCCTCTCCCCAGTGGTAGATGGTGGGGGCTTTGTCGAAGATGAGTTGGTTGAGAAATTGAGGTTTTGCTTCAGGAATCTCAATTCTATTCCATTGATCTATATGCCTGTTCCTGTACCAATACCAAGCTGTTTTGATGATTGTAGCTTTATAGTAAAGTTTGAAGCCTGTCACTGTGACACCACCTGCTTTGTTTTATTTTTGCTGAGTATTGTTCTGACTATTCTTGGACGTTTGTGTTTCCATATGAATTCCTGTGTTGTTTTTTCTAGGTCTGAGAAGAATGTTGTTGGTAATTTAATGGGTATTGCATTGAATTTGTAGATTGCCTTAGGTAAGATGGACATCTTCACAGTGTTGATTCTTCCAGTCCATGAGCATGGGATATTTTTCCACTTGTTCGTGTCAGCTTTGATTTCTTTGAGCAGTGTTTTGTAATTTTCATTGTAAAGGTCTTTCACGTCTCTGGTTAGGAAGATGCCAAGGTATTTCATTTTTTTTGTGGCTATTGTGAATGGAATTGTGTTTTTTATTTGGGTTTCTGTTTGTTTATTATTGGTGTAGAGAAATGCAATTGTCTTTTGTACATTTATTTTGTATCCTGAGACTTTGCTGAAGCCCTTTATCAATGTAAGGAGGTTTTTGACAGATTCTTTTGGGTTTTCAAGGTACACAATCATATCATTTGCAAAGAGAGATAACTTGACTTCCTCTTTTCCTATTTGAATACCTCTGATTGCCTCCTCTTCTCTGATTGCTTTAGCCAGGACTTCCAATACTATGTTGAACAGGAGGGGTGAGAGTGGGCATCCTTGTCTAGTTCCAGTTTTCAGGGGAATTGGTTCCAATTTTTGTCCATTTAGGAGTATGCTGACTGTGGGTTTCTCGTAGATGGCTTTTACTATTTTGAGGTATGTTCCCTGTATGCCTAGATGTTCAAGGGTTTTTATCAAGAAGGGTGCTGGATTTTATCAAAAGCTTTTTCTCCATCTAATGATATGATCATGTGGTTTTTGTTTTGACATCTGTTGATG
>NW_007249710.1:339552-420812 GCF_000164805.1 Carlito syrichta | reverse complement strand
AAGTTGCCCGGGCGGGTCACGAACCCGCGGGCTCAGGCAATCCACTCACCTCAGCCTCCCAAAGGCGCAGGATTACAAACTGAGCCACCAAGCCCGGCCAGACCCTCTTCTCTATTTGGTGTGCATAGTTTCTTTTTACATTGTTCTCCTGTTTGCACTGACTGGTTACTACTGAGCTAGTTTTTGGGGGTTTTTTTTGGATTTATTTTAGCATGTATCTTCTGATGGTGATGTCACTGAGTCAGACAACGTGAATGAGCTTGTTGAAAACAGGAGGCAACCCTGACCCACTGGTACCTGGTTAACCCATGAGAAGATCAAGAAATGGAGAAAAAAATGGGCAAACAGTGGCCACTAAGGCTTCCCTAGCCTCAAGTATCTGGGACAGGGATATGGTTCCAAGATTCCATGTAGGAGAATGTTCAACGAACACACACCCTCAGAAACTGGTAGCTTCTCAACCCCAACCACCTCCTCCCTAAGACCAGTAAGTTATATAATACACTTCTCAAATAGGAAATAAAGTTGCCCAAAGTGTTTTGTAGTACTTTTTTCACTTCAAAGAGGAATAAATACTCAATGAGAAAGGATAGTCTGCTATCACAGATAATAAACCCCTGTTGTAATTTATGGCATTGCACTTTCCTAATTGTTTATATAATTATTCCACAATGGTGTGTAACTAACATTGAGACATGCAGTTATGGGTGTACTCAACAGATGTCAGTTGTCCTCAATTTAAGCACCAAAGAACAAGCAAAAATAAATGAGGATTATTGAGTGCTGGAGAAGAAAGCTGAGATATTAAATATTTAATGTTCTGAACATAATGATGCAGTTGCTTTTGTGTTCTTGTTAGTTGCTGTTTTATCATCTTGCATCAGTGATCCTGAGAATGTGTTCATTATTCCAGAAAGCTCATTGGGTGTTGCTATGGAGACCAGAGCTGCTCTGACATATTCCCCCAGGCCCTGTTTGCTGGCTTTTTTCGGTAAACACTTAATTATGCGTTGCATTCTGTAATCAGTGTGGTTGGAGGAGAGTTTGCTTAGCTGATTTCAGGCTAAATATGCATTCTTACAAGTGGAGGCTTTCATAAGTCTGTTGAGTGTGATTTTAATAAATGGAGCAAAATTCAGAAACCTTCAAGGGAAGAGCAAACAAATAAAAAGGCAAGGACTCAGTCTAATTACTTCTGATAAGCCACGTAAAAGCTTATCAAAGTCTTATCAGCAATCTTATCTCTTTACTAAAAACCCTAATGGCTTGGGGAAGGGAAGGAGTCTTCTACACCATATTTACCAAAGCAAGCAAATCAAACAAAGAAAATATTTTTGAGGACTATTCTATCTAAGATGACGATATTATTAAATTATAAGATCCCTTTTCACGTTAGGGATTCTCAATGCAAGAATGGGCTTCTGGGGTCTGTGACCTAGCCCCTTCTTCCATAAGTGTACGAAGAATATTGTTTGCATGTATATATATATGCAACTTTAGAAAGGTTTATAACTCTTATTAGAAATTGAAAAGGCCATGAGATAAAACAAGGCAAATCACTGAGCCATTGCAAGCTAGCAAAAAATACTCCATCTCTCTCTCTGAGGAAGCATGTTAACTCTTTTTCATAATATACAATTACCAAAATGAAGAAGGGTTTTGCAAGAGGGACTGTTCTTCATCTAAATCTGAATTTTGATAGATGCACGCAGAGTTCTTCCTCATCTGAGGGAACAATTTAGAAGCCTCAAATAAATATATAAGCTGACTCACACCAGCATTCTAAGACATAGCAGAAAATGTACTCCCAATAGACTGCTCCATTTCACTAAACTGGCTAAATTCAATGATGCCACTTATTTGGCAGATTCTTGTATAATTCTGTTTGCTTTTTCCTTTTATGGGTATTTACTACGTACCAGGAACTTCTTTATACACACTCTATTTTATGTGTAGATACTTACATTGAAACTATCAAGTGTTTAGAGGTAGGAAAAACTCAGAATTGAGACAAATTTGGGGGTGAAGAAGGTATGCTGGAAACCACCAGAAAGGAAGTGTTCACAGCTCACCTTCACTAACTGTCAACATGAATGTGAGTATTCATGCAGCTACTTTTGATATAAGACACACCACCCTAAAACTTGGGAGATAAAATCACATCTGTTCCTCATCATCCCTCCTGGTTCTGTGGGGTACAGAGGGTACAACTCCTCTCTGAGTCCACAGTGTCTAGGTTTTCTGCTGGCTCCATCCAATGGCTGAAGTTTGGATGGATGTTGACTGCAACTGCTCAGCATCTTTCTCTATGATGCCTCAGTTTGTCCTCCATGTTCCTGCTCGTGTCATTTCCCCAGCATGACAGCCTCAGGGTTTAAGAGCAAGTTTTCCCCCCCAAAATAGGGCAGGAGCTGCAAGGCTCCTTAGGACTCAGCCTTGTCCATTCCAGAACATCAGTCTGCTGATCAAGCAAGACACTAAGCAACTGCCCTAACTCATGTATACTCATTATCTTAACTAGTTCTAAGTAGCCAGCCCCATCATCTCATTTTACAGATGTAAACATTGGGGCTCAGAGAGATTCTATAACTTGTCCAGATGGTGGCAGAGCAGGGTTTCCACCCAGGACTGTCTACAAATTCTGTTATTCCCTACTACCCTTCCCAGTTCTATCCTACTTGACTCAAGCTCCAATCACTGTAACCTCTAAATCCCCTCTCAATTTCTTCTTCCTTCCTCCTTTCAGTCTCACTATAAGTATACTATTGTAGCATAATTACACTCTAATTTGGAAGATAGTTCATCTCCCCAAAGAGATCCCAGAATCACAAAGTAAGAGAACTCTGAGTCCTTAGATGGGAAATAGAATCACAAAGTAAGAGAACTCTGAGTCCTTAGATGGGAAATTACTGTCCATCACTTGATGGACATACAACCAGTGTCTTATCTAGTATTATACAGATGCTTGGAGCAGAGAGCACAGGCTGAGAGTCAAGTTGCTTCTGGTCCTATCCCTCACATTGTCTTCATGTTTACAAAATTTTGGCATCTATGAGCCACTGAAAAAAAAATTGTGGTGAAACCAGTGATGACTGTTGATACTCCCTTCCTCTAGGTCTTCTCTAGAGCTGAAGTTTGTCTAAGGGAAGATAATTTGCTCTCTAATGAGAGTCTGTGAAGTGCATTTCTTTCATTTGCTTTGAAATTTCTGTCAATTTTTTTCATCTAGTTCTACTCTAATAGAGCCTAAATCCATTTTCAGCTAATTACAGGAAATGATTCTAATGGGTAAATTAAGTCTGCTGCTCCCCATGGTCTCTCCAACCAATACCTTTTCCTCCATTCTCCAAGGTTCACTTTTTCTTCTTAAAGGGCTCCTCGCTTCTAAATGCCTCCAAATCACCCAGATATATTAAAAACTTCCAGAGGTCCTTCTGCTCTGTGATTATACATCCAAGAGCCTTGAATGTACCAACTATAGGCTGTTAATCTTTATAATTTGATGAAATGTTTCTTCTGGTTGTTTGAAAACAAAAGATGCATCTCCACTTGCTTGGAGGCTACAAAGCCTCCCAAAAGCAAAGCAATAGAGTTGGAATTACCCAGAAAAATGTGAAAATGCCCATCTCATCCACAATGTTGCTTTGCTGAAGGAAACTCTGGGTCACACAGCCCTCGGTGCTTGTGTTACTGAAAGACTTGGTGAAACCCAAAGTGACAGGGGGAGAAGTAATCTTGGTTGAGACCATGTCTAGTAGTAAAGTCCAGCTGCAGACATCAAAAGCCATGCCTGGCAACCCACCTGCTGGCTGTTTTGCAGGGGTATCCATCACATGGTCCATGAAGTTAAAAAGAAAAATATTACAGAAATGTTGGTCCTTATGTATTTCTCAAGCACCTGACCAATTTGCTCAAGATCAAATATGTTGATCATTTTTTCCCATTAATCTTTAGAATAGTTAATAATACATCTATAAAATAAATCAAATGAAGCTGGATAGGACACCTTACTGAGTATGTCTACAGCTACCTTTTTAGAATTCTGGCCACCCAAACTATCCCTCACCCCTGCTCTTAGATGGCTTCACTTCTAATTAATGCTAGTACTACTCCTTAAAACTCAAATCAGAGTTATATTTTGCTTTCTTGTTAGTCTCTGGCTAATCAAGTGTTTGTAATAGATAGTCTAATAATCAACCTAGCAACACTTGCAAGAGGAAATTAATGCTAGAGAAACTAAATGGTCCATCTAAAAGTCTGTCCATCACTTGATGGAAAGGTTTGAACCAAACTGCTAAACATTGCAACCTTACCCCACAATATCCTCAACTATGATTTAGTCCTGCTGACCCCCTAAAGTCAAAGCCTTGTTATTTCTTTCTAATAATTTCTCCCATAGGCTTCATTTCAGCCTTGTTCCCTCCCCCATCTGTCCTTAAATTGCTTGTGGGATGATCTTCTCAAGCACAGCACCATGGGAGTGGCAATAGGGTGACCGTAGAGAGTTTGATGGTATTAAGATGGAATTGGGACAGGGGACCTAACACTGCCTGAAACCTCTGACAGTCTGTCCTGGGTGAAACTGGTGAGATGGATGTACTGGGCACTACTATACCTGGAAAATGAAGTTCTACTGTACAGACAGATGGGGCTTACCATCAATGAAAAGAAGTCATTGTACAAAAAGACACCTGCACTTGCATGTTTATCGCAGCACAATTCACAATTGCAAAGATGTGGAATCAACCTAAATGCCCATCAACTGATCAATGAATAATGAAGTATGATATATATATACATATATATATAACATACACATACACCATGGAATACTACTCAGTTATAAGAAAGAACAAAATTATGACTTTTGCAGTTGCTTCTTGGATGGAATTGGAAAACATCATCCTAAGCAAAATAATGCAGGGGGAAAAAAGCATGTTCTCACTTATAAGTAGAAACTAAGCTAACGGTCTGCAAAGGCATCTAGAATGGTATAGAGGACATTGAAGACTCCGAAGCGGGAGGATGGGAAGGGGGGAAGGATGAAAAAGTACCTATTAGATACAACATATACTATTGGGAGTTACAGGTACCCTTAAAGCCCAGACTTCTTCACAAGCTTATTCCTCTACCTGAAACAGAACACAAAGGCTATCAGAGGCAGACAGCAAAGCAGTAAGCTGGAAGTCAAGGGATGGTCAAGTGTAAATCCTTTTTGGAAATTCTGAAAGAACACATACGACTGGTTCTTTCCGTTTTCAGATTTAGAGAATTGGGATGACAAAGATAGCACCTTTGTGTGAAGAGGGAATGGAAGGACTAGAAGAACATGCAATCTTCCATCCAGTAGATGTGTTGGTCTTCACCACTATACAAAGCAGTCCTGTAGCCAAAAATCATTTATACCCCTAAAGATACCAAAATAAAGAAAACTATATTTAAGAAAAAGAGTGGGATTCTCCTTGTAGAAGCCTCTTAAGTCAGCAGCCCTTACCAAGCTGGGATTGTTTTCTAGCGAAGCTGAGAGAAGCATTTCTACAAGTGCAAAGGCCTCTACTACCCCACCTACCTCCCATGAGACTTTTAACAGTCCCTCAAAACTGCAATCTTCCCCTACACTCACACCCCTGGTCTAAAAGAAACCTTGAAGTCAGGATCATCAATCACATATCAATTCAATTGATCAGCGGCACCTAGAGAAATATGTTGGTAGGAGGACTTCTGAGAGTGAGTCTGGCCTTAGTGGTTAGATTTTCAAACATTTTGATTAACAAATATTATATGCCAGTAACTATCTCAGCTGCAGGAAATGTATCAATGGAACAAGAGCAATGTAGCTTCTTCCCTGTGGAGACCAAATCCTGGTGGTAAAAGTGATGTATGTGTTGGACACGGAAAGAATTGGTGACAATAGTATCTATGCTACACTTCTGCCAACTCAGAGCATATCTCTCATGAATCCCTAACCAGGGAAAAACTCTAGAAAAATCAATACCCGAGTCATGGAAATGTTTCCCAATCCCCAAACCAATTATGGAATCTCCCACCTTCTCACTTCTTTCAATAAGTCTAAACTTTAGCCCTCTTACTGAGAAAAATATATGTACATATTTAAGGCTAGCAAGAACATGCAAAATTCATTTTGTCATTTTGTATTCCTTCTTTAAAACTGCCGTGCTTCTACTTACGATGTTCAAATAGGCAGACTTGGCTTGAGGACCTTTTTAAACTACAGTCAAAATATATAATTTATCTTTTTCATGAAATACATTACTTTTGCAGACATGACTTTGCTAGCTTTTAAATAAAAGCTATTAAATTTAGAACAAACTAAGAGCAGACCCCAGGGGATTATAGACACAGGGAGTATATAAGAAAAACCTTGATATCGGAGAGGTAGATGGTAAATTCTGGAGACATTGATAGACCAATCTGGAGACCAGAGATGGCTCCTAAGGCATGAGCCAAGCTGAGGTGGAAAGGCTGGTTTTGAATTCCAGGCTAAAACATTTGGGCTTTTTTTCATAAGGCTTTGCTGTCAAACATAGACATTTCCTGTCAGTGCAATGGACAGACCTGTGAGGCAGTGAGCCCTCTGGCTCTAGAGGTGATCAGGCAGAGGTCAATATTCTATCAGAAACGGTATAAAAATCAGATGAGAAGATAAGTTAATTTAGAAGCTATAGGTTTCCTTGGGCCTGAAGTATGTTTTATCCAAGTTTGCTTTTTTTTTTTTTTTTTTTAGGAGAGAGACAAGGAAGAGGGAGATAGTCAATAAAATTAATGAGATAACACTAAAAAAAAACAAATTCCCAATTTTCTTGAAAATGAGAGATGCAAAGACACTAGGCCCATTCCATTTGGCAACATTGCCTAGGCAGCAGGTATTGCTGAGTAAATGTCTCTTTAAATGGGTCAGGTACTCTGGTTTGTCAAATCCATTCAAGTCCTTGCTGCACCCCTGGAGGCCTCTGCATATTTGACCCTGGAGCTAGATACTACACGTTTTTGTTGTTGTTGTTGTTGTTATTGTTGTTGTTGTTATTGTTTTAACCTGTATTGGAAGGGGCAGGCATTCATGCCTTGAGCCCCATTCTGGCAGTCCTTCATCCTGCTGAAAAGGGTTTTGTAAGGTCTCAGTGCAAGGTCTGGGCCACCCAGGCTCACCATATTTCCTGAAGTTAGGCAGGGGACAGGTTCCAGTTGATTTATTATCAGGGGCCTCAGGAACAACAGTGTCTCCTCCAATATGCATCTCCACAATAATATTTTCCTCCAGTGAAAGGATGTCACCTCCGATGTGACGATGTGACATCCTGAATCTTGAATGCATCCAAAAGACCGATGGGATGAGGCAGAACCAAGGAATCTCAGGGCAGGAGGAGAAGGAGAAAGAGTGTTGATGTCTCTAACACCACAAAAATCAGAGGCTTTCAATACCGTGATTTTCCCCCCGGCGCTACTACATTTCTGCAGGCAGAATAGAAGGCACCTCGTTTGTATAATTATTTGAACTTTGCAGATAATGAATGGAAAGCATTTTGAAAATCTAATTCCCTTTCCACTCTACTCTCCACATTGCCTCTTGGGTGATGCTTCTCAAACACAGATGTGATAGTATCACGCTTTCACTTATAATCTTCTGTCTTTTCTCCTCACCTACTGCTTTATTAACAGAGTAAGAGGCAGCATGTGTGTGCTGATGCAGGCAGCATGCAGATGAGCTGCCATGTTTTAGTCGTCAAGTTTTTATTCTAAAGATGTGTATGTGGTACAATTCAGGATTAGGTATACAAGTGGACATTGTACAGGTAAAATTTGGGCCTCACTTTGGTCCTCACTTTGCCTGGTTTGAGATCAGGTACCCTAATTGATGTTGTGTTTCCCCCTTCACCATGGCAGTCTCGCGCTACTTCCGATCCCTTTCTTACAGTATTATGGTAAATGTTCAGAGTCCGCTTATGAGTGAGAACTCATGTGGTACTCTCTTTGCTTCTGTGATAGATCACTGAGTGTTATAGACTCTAAACTCATCCAAGTTGCTGTGAAGTCCATATGTTTGTCCTTCTTTATGGCTGTGTAATATTCCACTGTGTATATGTATCACATTTTTCTTATCCAGTTCCGTTTTGATGGGTAGCACGGTTGGTTCCATGTTTTTGCTATTGTGACTAGTGCTGCAATAAACATGCATGTGCAGGTATCTTTTTTGTAGAATGATTTGACTTCCTCAGGGTATATTCCCAGTAGGGCGATTGCTGGGTCATATGGAAGGTCAATTTCTAGCTCTTTTAGATTTGTTCAAAAATATAACTGAGTACAAACTTATAATTTCAGTGGAAATGTAAAGTTTCTTTAAAATACTATGTATAAAAATCTTCTTCCTATATACATTAAATGATAAAACAATTTAAAGAAAAAACTTTAATAATAATGGTATTGTCTATGTAATTATAACTGGTATTTTATAATGAAAAATGGCACCTGAATGACTGACCCTGCGTTTTAGAAAGATCTGACCTACACGTGAGTGTCCAAACTGCTTGGAGTGTCTCAGATATCTGTCATAGCATGGCCACTGTAAGTTGTCCAGACCCATATGATGCTGCTAATCACCATGTACCTTACAAGATAACACTGTTTCTAGAGACTTGCATGCTTCTTTATGCCTCAGGACCTTCGGGCATACTATTTCTTTACCGCTGAAGTCCCTTTGCTCCCCCTTTCCACCTGGTGAATTACTGCTCAAACTTATCAACCCAGCTCATCCCCTCCCCTGGAAAGCCCTCCTCCCGTCTTAATAGACAGAAGTCACTCTCCACTTTGTACTGCATGGGAGTGCAGTGGCATAATCATGGCTACCACAGCCTCAATCTGCTGGGCTCAGGGGAATCCTTCCACCTCAACTTTCCAAGTAGTTAGGACTACAGGTATGCACCACCACACCGGACTAATTTTTTTAAAATTGTAGATATGAGGTCTCATTATATTGCCCAGGCTAGTTTGGAAATCCTGGGCTTAGGCAATGCTCTTGCCTTGGTCTCCCAAACTGATGGGATTTCAGATATAAACCACCGCACTCAGCCCAATAGACATTGTTTATGTGCCTGACTTTACAACTGGGCTGAGATGCTACAGGGCAAAAGCTGCCTTACTCATCCATGTACACAGAGGCACCTAATACATACTTACCGAGTAAATGGACAGTCTTTCCAACAAACTTCAAAGCAAAAGCAGTTCTTCATTTTATCCCCTACCTCCACCCTCAGCATGATTCTAATTTCAAAGAACTCTTCAAAGGAGGCTATGGGAAGCAATGTGGTATTCACTTAAGAATATGAATGCTGAGGACGATATTTTAACAAGCCTTCATCTCTTACAGATAAATGACAAGAAGGGATACACAATAGCAACTCAGTTTGTATCTCAAATCACCATAGGGAGGGTCTAGAAGGTGTCATAATACCCCAAAGCCTCAGGCAAAGAGATATTATATTAAAATCTCTTAATTAATAGCAAATGTAGTCACACAGAGATGGGGAGAGTAAAATGTTCCCCAAACCTGCCCATCCGTCTCCTCTCCCCAGTCAAACCGTGGGTCAGGACACTCTTACCTGAACAAGTATGGTTACTCACAATTGTCCCACACACCTCATATCTGCCATCTCCCTTTACACCTAGGACATACTCCAGAGTCCTCACAGGCCGTCTTCAGAGCTGAGTCATCTGGACCCTGAGGGTCCTCTAAACCTGTCTCATGCTCCTCCCCCACTGCCACTGTGAGTTCTAGCACCTTCCTTCCTGGGCACTCCTTCTGCCTGTGCAGCCTTCTTCCTGGGACTTTTTAAGGTGTATTATTCAGATCCTGGCTTAAATGTTACCTCCTCAGTGAGTCCTTTCCCGGTCATCCTATAGAAAACAAGCACCTCTTCATGTCCCTATCGACACATTCTGGCTACTTATCATTTTCATAAGTATCTGTGTGGGGTCATGAAGACAATGGTTTAATTTTTTTAAAAATATGGACAATTTGGTCAAAAAACTTGTCTCTCCCCTGTTCTCTGCTGTTTTTCTAGCACCTAGTTCAGTATCTAGAACGTAATAAGGGCATAATGTGTTTTTGGAGGGATGGAGAGGGAGAGAAAGAAGGGACAAGGGAGGGAGGAAATGAGCTAGAGAGAGACAAAGACAAGGAGAGAGACATGGAGAGAAAAAGAGAGAGAAAGAGAGATAGGGAGAGAGAGAGAGAGGGGAGCATATTCATAAACAGCATTGCTTCCTCCAATTTCCACCCATTCATTTTCTTAGAGCAGAATTATACTTCAGTAGTTGAGAATTATCAGCAAATCTGCTTGATCAGTTGAGGTGGAGGAGGAGAGCAAGATATAGAAAAACCTTTTTTACTTCCTTGGGGTTTTGGCACCAAAGATGTTGGACTGTACCGATAACATAATTATGCTGATAAACACAGTTGAGTATCTAAATCGTTTTAATCCAGGTACCCATTCCACATCCCCATCCTCTGCCTCATACACGAGAAAGGAGTGGTGGAGGTTAAACACTACCTATCTACACAGTTTGCTGGCTCTTCAGGGCTCACCAATCATCAATGGTTTATATGTCTTTACTAACCACGTAATATTGTTTTTAAATGACTATCAGTCTGAGAGCAAGGAATAATTTTTTACTGAAATCTCATAAATACATTCTAAGTACCATTTGAAAGCACTATGAAACTATCACTCCTAGACAGATCCTAAACTCTAATAAATTTAACAAAGGCATTTTAGAGCACTTTGTCTCAATAAAATATACTGAGTTGGTTTCACGCAGACCCAAGTGAGGAGTAAAGTCACTTAGAAATACTTATTCCAGAGCTCAAACTGCCCTTACCTGGTGAGAGCCCATTGTGCTGCCTCACCTGATTCCGTCGGCCCTCTCCCCTGTGACACACCCCCAGCCTCATCTGTCCTCCTACGCTCCAGCTACTCATTCCTATTCTCTCTCCTTTGCTGCCTCCTCCTCTTCTATTTAGTCTTAAATGCTGGCATTTTCCAAGGTTCACTCCTACATCCCTCTCTCTTCACCATAAGAGCAACACTGGGAATGTAACAAACAATATGAGCCAGATACTCTTCCAAGCAATTTTCTCAAGCTTTCTCATTTATCTTGCCAAAGGGAAAAATGGGCCACCTCCTACTTTTGCCTCATGCCACAGAGGAACAAACTGAGACAGAGAAGTTCAATATCATACCCACCTTGGGTCTCGCAGCTAGACAGGGGCAGAGCCAGAATTCAAACCAAGGTAGTAACGTATCACAGCCTCATCTCAGAGCCATTACTCGACACCAGTGGGCCTCAGTTGGGGACAATCTTTCTGCCTTCCACCAGGGGACATTTGGAAATATCTGGAGACATTTGGTTGTTACACTGGGGAATGTTTCTGGCGGAGTACAACTAGGGAAAATCTAGTGTGCAGAGGCCAGGGATGCTGCTAAACATACTACAATGCACAGGACTAGCCATCAAAACAAAGAATTACCCAACCCAGAACATCAACAGGGCCAAGGTTGAGAAAACCTACTCTATTCCACATTTATATCCTCCAGCTAGGTGAGCTTATCCATGCTTTAAGTTCAATCAGCATTCTGAAAACACTAGAATTTATCATCTTAGCCCTGACTTCTTTGACCTTGATAACTTTTCTGCTTATGGATATACAGTGTGGTATCTCCATTAGGTAGCACAAATTTAATATATTCAAAATAGATCTCAAACTTTCCCCAACCACTTGCTCTTCTCGAGTTTACTTGTTTCAGCAAATGATGCCACCATCTAACCAACTACACAAGCTGGAAACCTGAAAGACTTCTTAGCAGCTGCTCCTCCCTCCTCTTCAAATACCCATGATTCTACCTTCTAAGTATCCCCAACAAGTAGCAATGATTCTACCTCTTAAGTATCTCTGACGCCATTCATTTCTCTCCATTTCAGCCAATGTCACCCTCCTAGCCCCAGTTTTCTTTTAGTAATTTCTAGCTTGGATAATTGCATTTGCCTCTTGAGTTCTGTATCATCATTTTGCATCAATCAGGGCATCTCTCAAGTGTT
This sequence comes from Carlito syrichta, assembly GCF_000164805.1. NCBI lineage: Eukaryota > Metazoa > Chordata > Mammalia > Primates > Tarsiidae > Carlito > Carlito syrichta. The sequence continues at coordinate 408,701 of NW_007249710.1, read as the reverse complement.
GTGGTTCTCAGAAGCCACCATTTTAAAATGGTTAATTTTAAAAATGCTTAAAAGAACAATTGTGTAGATATCTTGCCCAGTTGTAATACCCTTCTCTGAGTAGACATCCTGGTTTGGCCATTGGCAGAGACCTGACTCAGACAACGAAAGGATTCTTGCCTGGTTTATCTGTCAGTGTACCAAGCTCCAAACCAGAAGGAACAAGGGAGAGAATGGCTTCCAGAACCCAGAAGGGAAAGAGGCATGTAGAATCAGTCACTTTGCAAGGAATAATGATTGCAGTTGAAGGTCAATGACTATCTAAGGTGACCGTAGAACAAAAGAGAGAGGAAAGAGATAACCTGATGTTTGGATGAGGGGAGGGGCTGAGGAAGGGGATGGGATAGGCCTCCTTAGGTGCTGGCAATTTCTATTTCTTGATTTAGGGTGTTGGTTGCACGTTGGATCACTATAAAATTTCATTCAATAATATATTTATGCATATATCAATTAAAATTAAAAATAAGTGACCTCAAGCTAAGGATCTACAAAGTCATATAGAAAACTATAATGGACACTGGAGATTTAGAAGGTCAAGGTTGGAAAGGGATGTAGGGATAAAATATCACCTATCAGGTACAATGTCCATTGGTGGGAGTGGTGGATACACATAAAACCCAGACTTCTTTGCCACTATACAATGCTTCCATATATACCCAAAAACTATTTGCGTTCCCTAAAGCTATTGAAATTTTTAAAAAGAATTTCTAAGAAGAATACAAAAATAAAAATAAGTAGCCTTACTGCCCTCTTGAAAGGGAGGACCCTGAAAAACTTAGAATAAACTTAGTTCACATTTTGCTTCAGCATAGCCATTTTTGCTTAGACTGACACTCTTTGAATCTAGCAAAGGTTAGACATGGATAAATTTCCAAAAGGCAGGTTTTAGGAGTGTTCAGACATTTTACTGTAGGCCCAACTGGCAGCCTACCCCACCCCCTCAGCAAATCTCCATCAGATCCCCTCCCCTACCTTTGGGAGGTGAAAAATCTCTATCTAATTTACTTTCTAAATAAACTCTATTTTCTAATCTAACTTCTGTGCAATTCTTTGTATCTTTCTCGTGGCACTAGATTGCACACCAGACACCCATACCCAGGTGGGACTGACCTTACATTCTGGATGCCCCACTGGAAGTGTGACCCTAATATTTCTGCTCCCTCTTTCTCCTCCCCATCATATCCTATCAGAGTTTCCTATTAGCCAAACCAATTGGTGGTAGCCAAAGGGAACAAGAGTCCTATTGAAATATTTCATCATCATTGCATCATCCTACATGGGGCAGAGAGCAGCATGGCATAGGGTGGAGGGTGGACTAGAAGATACCTAGCCCACCTAGAACATAAAGAATATGAAACAAATGTCCCACCTGTCTTTAGGCTATTTGGAGAAAATGACTGAGAGCTCAGCTTTCTGTCTCCAGACCAGAATGGCAACAGTCAAGGCTATCACACTGTTTCCCCATAATTTCTCACTCGGGACATTCTCCAGTAATTCCATACTTTCCAAGTCAAGAAACCAGGAATTTATAAAGAGCATAAGGAAACTCCTAAATGGAACAAACAGGAATCCTAAATCCCAGAGCCTGAAGGTGGCAATACATTCAACATGTCAACTATCCCTAAAGGCTGGGGAGGGATTTGTCCTTGGGTGACTCCTTCTCTCTTCTCCCTCTTTGGGGTAAACTTTGAGTCATCATATAAAATAGAAAACATGTTTACTACACATCAGGCATAATGCTAAGAACTTGGCAAATAATAGCTCATGTAATAGTCACAACCTCCATATAACATATCTCATTGTTAAGATAAAAAGTCTGAGGGTTGGGGCATTTTAGAAACCTCCTGAAGACATACCAAGCAAGATCTGGGCTATACTTAGTTCCAGAAACAGGAAGCTAAGCTCTTACAGACAAATGTATTAGCAGGGCATGTAAGGTCCTAAACAATCTGGTGCCTGCTTTCCATTCCCAAGCAGTGGTAGTCAACTTTGGGAGTCAACTTTGGGAGTCAATCAAACTCCCAAAGTTTGATTCTTTCTGGATAAGCTCACATCTGCCAGATACAAGAAACACATCCCTGGACTCTGTGGAGGTATTAGTCTTGAGGCATCCATGCATTCCTTCAACTGAAGGAAGTATAAGCTAATGACAGCAGCATGGACTTGAGAATTTGTCGGACCTCCCAGTCTGGTCACCGACTTGCCCTGTAACCTTGCAATGCTTCTTAATCTCCTCAGCCTCCATTTTTTTCAAATTTAAAATAAAGATGATAATTGCATCTTCCTTGCAGGATTCTTGTGAGTGTCTGTGTACTTTTCTTTGTCTTAATAATATGCCTAATACATAGTAATCACTTAATAACTATATTTAAAAGACCTGGGATGGAGATAAGTATATATATTTGAGTTGGAGTCTCACTCTGTTGCCCAGGCTGGAGTGCTATGGCACAATTACAGCTTACTGCAGCCTTGACTCCCTGGGCTCAGGCAATCCTCCCACCTCAGCCTACCAAGGAGCTGGGACTTAAAGGCACATGCTCAGCAAATTTTTTCTATTTTTCTGTAGAGACAAGGTCTTACTATGTTGCCCAGGTTAGTCTTGGACTCCTGGGCCCAAGCAGTCTGCCTACCTCGGCCTCCCAAAGTGCTGGGATTATAGGCATGAGCCACAATGCCCAGCCAAGGACCTGGGATCTGTATATTGAGCACTTATTAAATACCAGGTCCTATAATGAGTGTTGGGATTACATGTGTGGAGAAGATAGACATTGTCCTGGATACAGAGACCTTTCAGTAAAATCCTTTTCTCAGCATGAGTCAAACATCTTCATAAACTATTCCAACAGGGAAGTTTTTTCACTTGTTTTCAAGTATTTAGGGTTCCCCTGGCTCCCGAGAACAGTAGCTCTGGGTCTTCTTCTCCTTTACCTTAATAATTGCATGAATTCCTCTTGCCCATTCTGACATTTGAAAAGGAATATTCTTTACAACTTCATTTTTGCATGTATCCCTCTAGGACTGAATGTCTGGCAAGGGACATCATGCCGGATATGAGAAAAATCAATACATTGTTGCTCTGAGTGTCCTCAAAGGGAGTTATGCTCTCTCCATCGATTCATTGGACCACATTAAAGCCCTAAATCAAAATACTGAAAAGTCCTTGCCCATCGTCATGGATTTTATCAGGCTAAAGAGCGATTTTGTAAATTTTCTACTATAATAAAATTTTACAGCCTACAGGAGCACCTGTTTTCAGACAACTGAAATTATATTGTTTGGGTAAATCCAGTATAGGATGCTCTAAAGAATAATTGAGGTGTGGCCTAATGATTTTTCAAACACAGTATATACTAAGACAAGTTATCTGCAGAGAAAGATATGGTGTGGTTGAGTATGGAGGGAATTTGTGTTGAGGATTCTTAGTGCCTGTTCTTGTTGCCAGAAACCATGTGATTACAGAGCACTTAAATGTCACCTAAGAGATGCTTGAACCTTTAATACTTGACTGAAGAATGTCTCCAGTACTCCTATCTCTCCACATGTAACATAAATTTAAAGATGTTGTTTACTTTCATTGCAAAGTCAAAATGGCTAGAAAGAATGAAATTAACAGCATGGTGGAGAAGGAGTAGAATTAAATTGAAGTCAGGAGACCTGGTTTCAACTCCCCAACACTTCCACTTACTGTCTAAGTATACACAGATGTCACTTTGCTTCTTAGCAACCTGACCTGTAAACTGAGGCAGCTGGACTAGATTAAAAATCAAACTGGCAGCCACCTGGCAGAATTGGGCTTGCAGATATATCTTCTTTAGTCTGAACAGTATTTAAAACAAAAGAACAACATAGCAAAGACTTTAAATCAAGAGATTTTCTATCAAATTCCAGACCTTCAACTTCTCCTGAAAAATCAGAAAGTTTGGCCACATACAGCTATGTTTTTATGTAGCTGCTAGCCACCTCCAGTGGGGCCCTCACAATCCAATTTGCTATACTCCCCAGATTGGTTCCTGGTATTGAGGAAGAAATTATTTTTCATTTATATACACATTACTCTGTCATTCTCTTATAGTAGAAAACCACTGAATTTCCCAACTAGAAAATTTGTACAAGGGCAGATAGATTATGAGTGCCACCTGTTTCAATAAAAATGGCAAAGATGCCGGGTATGGTGACTCACATCTGTAACCCCAGCACTTTGGGATGCCAAGGTGGGAGAATTGCTTGAGGACGGGAGTTCAACACCAGCCTGGGCAACATAATGAGACCTCATCTTTATAAAAAATAAAAATAAAAAAATTAGCCAGGAATAGTGGCACACACCTGTAGTCCCACCTGCTCAGGAGGCTGAGGCAGAAGGATTGTTTGAGTCTAAGAATTCGAGGTTGCAGTGAGCCGTGATTGTGCCACTACACTCCAGTCTGGGTGACAAAGTAACACCCCGACTCAAACGAAAAAGTAGCAAAGAGAACCTGTTTTTGTGGAACTGGGGACTATTTCTAAGTATGCCATATACAAACAGAGCACATCCTTGTTGCAACAATGCAACCGACTGGTCTCATTCATTGATGTTTCTCACCTGGAATGTAGGCTTTAGAGTTTACACCTTCCAGATGAGAGGATCTCAAGGGTGCCTTCTAGTTGTAAAAACGTGTCAAATAAAATGTATGTTCTGTTGTGACAAAAAAACATTTATTCATCTTTTAGGACCATATAAGCAAAGGGATTATTGTTTCAGGTGAGTCAATATCTATCCATGAAATTCAAAGTGATGTACATTCCACTGTAAGAACCCTTCCAGTAAGTTTTAAGTTCACCATCAGCTCACACACCTAGAGGGAATCAGCATGTTATAACTCTTATCTGAAAGAATCCAGAGACATCAAATCAACAAGACAGGCAAAGAGATAAGAAATAATAGGAGCCGGGCTCGGTGGCTCAGCCTGTAATCCCAGCACTTTGGGAGGTCGAGGCTAGTGGATTGCCTGAGTCTGTGGGTTTGAGACCAAACCCGGGCAACTTGGCAAGATCCCGTCTCTACAATAAATTAAAAGATTAGCAGGGCATGGTAGCGCGTGCCTGGAGTTCCGGCTACTTGGAAGGCTAAGGCGGAAGGATCGCCGGAGCCCAGAAGGTCGACGCTGGGGTGGCAGTGAGCATGCCATGGCACTCCAGCTTGTCAACGGAGTGAGACTCCAACTCAAAAAAAAAAAAGAAGAAAAGAAATAATAGGAAACAAGCTAACGTCCCAATTCTTCCACTTACTAGCTCTGTGACTTTTAGCAACCCATTTATTCTCTGAGTCTTACATTCTCTGTCTGTTGACTGGACACAATATCTATAAAGTAGGGAAGCTGTCAATTTCAAAATGAAGCAATGTTTATAGATACTCTCTGAAGGCCATAAAAGTGTACATTTGTAAACTATAACTTTGAAAAACATAGCATGTTATTATTTTTTTATTGAACTTCTTCTGTTATTCCACATCAAATTGCCTTTTTTAAAAATTATTTTTTAATGAAAGATTAAAATTATATATTTATGGCATACCACATGATGTTTTGATATATGTATACACTATGGAATGGCTAAATCAAACTGCTTAACATATGCATTTCCTTATATTTTTGTGATAAGAACCCTTAAAACCTACTTTCTCAGCAATTTTCAAATATACAATACATTGGAGTTTTTTGTTTTAGGGAGGGAGGGGGTATGCATGATTTCAAAGATGCTTTTCTGATGTCAGGCCTTGATTCAAAACTCACAACCCAAGTTTTGGTCCATTATTGAAAAAAATGTAATTAAACAAAAATTAAGGTTTCCAAACACTTAATTTGTTGTCTCTCTATCCTTATCTCTTCTTTGTTTCTCTGTCTAGCTTTCCCTCTTTCCTTTTTAAGAGTAATTCACACACCAAGTAATTAGTGTCTTTGAGACACTGATGCCCTCCCATATTAAATGAAAAGGTACAACTTCAAGAAATGAAACACTACCTACCTATGTTCAAAATATACACAACTCCACCCATTCACAGCCTGTCTCCATGGGTAAAAACCACCTGTGCTCTTTAGCAGGGGCAGAGATGAAATTGCAGGGTAGAGAGTGGCACACTGATCAGTTGTGGATAGAAAGCTCATTTCTATATGTGTATATCAGCACCCATCATCCACAGAAGAAGTTTTTAATCTGGAGTCCATGAATCCAAAGAACCCTATAGAGAAACAGGCCTGTGAGGGTCTCTGAAATGCACATTTTTGCATATCTATGGGCATATGCATTTTTCTGAGTTGATAACCCATAGCTTTCACTGAATTCTCAAAAGGCCATGACACACATACACCCACAGATTAAGAACTACTAAGATACACAAGGTAACAATTAGGTAGACTAACTAGTTATGTGTTGTTGCTGGGGAATAATTACAATGACCCACATTTGTTAAGTCAAGAAGTTGGTGTACAGATTTGAACACCTGGATACCACAACAGGATACTGAAATGAGGATTGCTCCAGAAAACCTAGGACATTCAGTCATCTTAGAAGTAGGATGCAACAGCAAACCAGGAAAATATGGCTTGCCAAGGATCATTATGAACGAGTTAGAGCAAGAAGTTGCCCTGAAGACCATAGCATCATGGCAAAATCAGGACCAAAATCAGGGTGTTTTTATTATGCTCTGCTGTGGCTTTTCCTTAACTCCACCCCCTAGCAACAGCCACCCCTGAGCAAAACACCTTCCTCCAGCTGAGGCCTCCTACTTCTAAGTCTTTTAAGCCAGGACCACTGTTTCCATAGTGATTATATATCCTGGGTTGGATTTTGGTTTGTTTGTTTGTTTTAAGGAGGGAGGGGTATGTGTGATTTTACAGATGTTTTTCTGATGTCAGACCTTGATTCAAACCTCACAGCCCAAGTTTTGGTCCACTAATGAGTCTATGTCAAGTATCAAAACAGAAAAAAAATGGAAAGGAAAATGAAAAACTCTCAAAGTTCTCCTTTGTCTGTCAATCCATGAAAGGTTCTGCAGCCCCTTACTCGTAAACTAAAGCATTGCTATGCAAAGCGTGGACCCAGAACTGGGTACATCGGCATCACCTGACAACTAGTCAGAAATGCAGAGTCACAGGTCCTTCCCCAAACTTAGAAAATGAAACTCTGCACTGCGCAAGACCCTGGGAAGATTTGGATTGTACATCAGTCTGAGAAAGTCTGTGTTAAAGGCACGTGCCTATTCCACTGACCAAGGGTTGTGATTGCAATCATCCTAACAAATTAGAGAAACAAAATAAAGAAACAAAATGTGCAAAATATGAACTCTCAATATAGACCATAGGGGTGCCCCTTCTTCCTTCATAAGAGTCTAAAATGGTCTCTCTCCAGTATATATAATGCAGCATCTTGGAAGAACAAAAGGATTACTATTTTTTTTAAGATATGGGGTACAATTAAGGATTAGATATACAAGTGGTCAACGTACAGGTAAAACTTGGGCCTCCCTTTGGTCCCCACTTTGCTTGGTTTGAGATCAGGTACTCTTATTGATATTATGTGCCCCCACCCTCCCTCCCCCAGCAGTGATCCACTACTGCCAATTCCTTTCTTATAGTATTATGGTAAATGTTCAGGGTCCACTTATGAGTGAGAAAATGTGGTACCCGGTTCTTTGTTTCTGTGATAGATCACTGAGAATGATAGGCCTTAAATCCATCCAAGTTGCTGTGAAGACCATAAGTTTGCCCTTATTTATGGCTATGTAATATTCCATCGTGCATATGTACCACTTTTTTTTAATCCAGGAGGACCACTATTCTAAATGTCTAAAGCCTGGCTTACAGTTGCAGCCTGCCCTTTGACCTCTAGATCACTTTATTTCTCTAAAGCTCAGTTTCCTCTGATATAAAACAGAATATTACCTTTCTTAATCCATTCAAGCTGCTATAAGAAATTACCTTAGAGTGGGTAATTAATAAAAAACAGAAATGTATCGCTTATAGTTCTGGAGACTGGGAAGTCCAAGATCAAGTTGCCAGCAGATCCATTGTCTAGGAGAGGGCATGTCCTTCATAGACCACACCCTCTATATATCCTAACCCAACAGAAGGGACAAACAAGTTCCTCTGGGCCTCTTTTCTAAGGGCAGTAATCCCATTCATGAGGCTTCCACCCTCATGACCTAGTCACCTCTTAGATTCCCCACCTTTTAATATTGTCATACTGGAGATTAGGTTCCAACATAGGGGCTCTAGGAGAACACCAACATTCAGACCACAGTTCTACCTTTCCTGTGAATGTCAGATGGGAGGGAGTGTAGTGTTATGGTGAAGAAAACAGACTCTGGAGTTAAACAGACCTGATTACAAAGCTTATGTCTAGCCTGTCATAGCTAAGTAACCTTGTTATAGGCTGAAAAGAGGCCATGTGGGTTACATTGGAACTGCCATTTAGGAAAGACAAAAACTTGCATTAAGAAACTATTCTTTGTAATTGAGTTGAGCTGAATGTAAAAGCCGTTTGGATTTATAAGTTACATTTTTCCTATTCCCCTTTGCTTTCTCCTCTTGTAGCACGGCCTTGCCCAACTGGCCAGTCTTGTCTAGTAAGCCATTGCTGGTGCTGAAGAAGAAACAGCCAGAAAGCCAGACCACCTAATAATTAGAAGAGCAGTTCAAGACTGAAAGGGGTGTATTCTGAAAACCTGGAGTGGGCATTTCCCACCTCTCCTCCATCTGTGAATACAAGGACATTGGACTGTTATAGGGCAGAGCTCTGGGAGTAGAAGATTGTTGCAATTATGTTTTAAAATCATAAATAAAGCTATCATGTTAAGTGTTGTGCCTTTCCCTTCCTTCTAAATGTTGCAATTGTCTGCCCCTTCCTCTAAAAAAACACAAAAGAATATGTTGGAAATTCCAAAATGTTTTGTAAAACGTTAGCACAACCAGGAGACTTTTTCACATCAGTGATCACGTATCAAAAATAAAAATGTTAATGTGTCATGCTAATCTTGAGTCATGCTAATATTGCACATAGGCTTTGAACTTTGGGTGAGTAAAGGGCTAGGAATTTTGGATATAAATACTGGAATGAATGTGTATTGCTTCGAGTAGGTTTTTTTAGTAAGGTACCAACCCATCTCCCTATAACTCGGTTATAGAAATTAAACACAGGCCAGGCATGGTGGCCCACACCTATAATCCCAGCACTTTGAGAGTCTGAGGTGAGAGAATTGCCTGAGCCCACGGGTCTGAGACCAGCCTGGGCAACTTGGTGAGACCTCATCTCTACAATAAATCAAAAAATTAGCTGGGCATGGTGGCATATGACTGTAGTTTCAGCTACTTGGAAGGCTGAGACTGAAGAATCACCTAAGCCCAGCAGGTCGAGGATGCGGGGGCTGTGAGCATACCACTGTATTCCAGCCCGGGCAACAGGGTGAGAACTCCAACTTAAAAAAAGAAAGAAATCAAACATTACCTTTTCTCCCAGTCTCTGCCTCTCATTTTTGGTTGGCCACGAGAGATAGCAGTCAATTATTGCTCAGCTGTTTCAACCCTAAATAAGTAAGTTGCCCCTTCTGTGATAATACTACTTCTTCTACAAGGTTGTAGTGAAGATTAAATATTATAACATCTAAAAAGTAGTGGCACTCTTGTAGGCACATAGCAAGCAGTCAATAAATGCTGTCACCTCTGTGAAAGGATGCTGCAAACTGAAAAAAAAATCTACAAACAAGGGAGTTTATTCTCACTGGGGAGCAGGCATGAGAGGCCATTAGCCCTAGACGAGAATTAAAGATGTCATCCATAGCTTAATAAGAAATTTCCCAGATCTCTATTCTGGTTGCCTTAAAACATACATAAAGGTACTTGGACTTTGTTACTTTCCAAGTAAGTCAGAGTATCTCCACTATGCTCTAGTAGCAAAGCCAAGAAGTCAGAGTTCTTTGTAAAGACAAATGATCTGACCAATTCTAATAGTAAAAAGAAATGAAATGTGTTCATTGTGAACATTTGCACTTTATGCTTACAAATATTAACTGCTACTATTGCTGTTATTTCATTTATAGTTTCACAGAAAGCTACCTGGTGATAGGTTCTGGCAAGCAACAGAGGTAAAGGGGCAACAAAGTGTCAATAGGTAGAATTTCTTCAATTTTCCACATTATTTTATAAAACTTATTTTGTGCAAATTAAAGTTGTGAAAACTTTTTTTCACAGCATGTGAAACCTCCATACTTTAAGTGCATTACATGTAGAATCACATTTGTTCCATGCAGCAACCTTATGAGTCAGATACTAATAACACCCCCCCTCTTACACAGGGAAACTGAGGCCCAGGAAGATAAAGAGATTTTCCCAGGGCCATACACCTGGGAGCAGGTGAAGTAAGGACTCTGAAAAGCAAGATTACAAAGCCATTGCTCTTTCTTCACATAAGATGGCCTCACTCTGTTTAGTTTCAGTCAAGGTCCAGTTCATTGAATGTCAGAGAGAAGTGTGTGAGAACCACCAGGGAGATGGGCCTGTTGCATAGCAACCCTGTGCTTGAGCCTGGCGAGGGGAGTTAGGCTCCTTACGTTTTTAGAGCACCGTCACTAAAAATAGCCTGAGAGATGACAGATAAATGCGAGGTCTCATGCAAGAAGAAAAACACATCTTGAACAACTGCATATGTTTGCTGTGTTGTCCTTGGGGAAAATGTGAAATTATGGGATGCTGAATGTCTGCAGCTTTTCTCAGCAAACACACTACCACCTCATCCCACTCCCAGGTGAGGGTAGCACCATTCATGTGGTATTCATGAAGTATCTATCTCTGTAATTTTTCCTACTCCATTGCTGGAATTCAATCCAGGTTAAAGCAAATGCTTTCTACTTGATTGCAAAGCATGGCCTTCAGCTTCCCTGTGTTAATCTCCCAGAAATTAATCGCCTTGGTCAGAATCACCTTAGGTGCAAACGTTTATAATGCCTACATTTGTCACTCGGAGAGAGAGTGTGCCAATTCCAGCAGCACCAACTATAAATCTCATGCCTTCCAAAGAATATTAGATATTTAATTAGATCTTGAAATTCCTCTTCACCTAGTACCTGAAGGGTCTCCAGTTTCTTTTCTGAAGCTGATAATTAAAGGAAGAACTCATCCCTGAGTCCTCTGTACTTCTCTGGGAGCCAAAAAAGTACACGATAGAGCAATTAGGAAAACTAAATATTGGCCTAGCTTAGGCAAGCACAAAAAAAGTAACAAAAAGAATGTAAAAACAGGCATTTGTTCACAAAGAACTTCTACTTATTTATTCAAATATTTCATAAATGTTTATTAAGGGAGAATAATGTCCCCCCAAGATGTCCACCTCCCAATTCCCAGAACTTGTGTAAAAGCTTAAGTACAAGGCAAAGGGAAATTCAGGTTGCAGATGGCATTAGGAGTGTTAATCCACTGGTTTTAAAGTAGGAATACTATCCCAGCTGATCCATGTTGGCCCAGTGTAATCACAAGTGTCCTTAAAGTGAAAGAGGGATGCAGAAGAGTTCAAGGGATGTACGACTATGAAAGAAAAGCACAGGGAGATGCAATCTGGCTGGCTTTGAAGGTGAAGAAGGGAGACCAAGAGCCAAGGAACAAGGGGAGTCTCTAAAAGAAAGAGCAAGAACACAGGTCCTTCCCTAGAGCAGTCGGCCAACACCTTGATTTCAGTCAGTAAGGCCTCTTTTGGCTTTCTGGCCTCCAGAACTGTAAGATAATACATTTGCATTGTTTTAAGTCACAAAGTCTGTGGCAATTTTTTACAGCAGCAATGGGAAACTAATACTAGCACCTACTCAGTGCTTACCGAATAGCTTTGTGTTCAGTTCTGGGAATACATCGGCCAAGAAGACAGCCACAGTCCCTGCCCTCCTGCCACTTACAGTCTAGTGGTGCAAACAAGAGGAAGACAAATAATCAGGGGTGATGATACAGGCAACAAAGACAAACAAAAGGGGTAGATAGAGAGGCTAACAGAATATCACTTAGATGGGGATGATGATGAGAGGTATCCCTGCAAAGGTGACATTTCTGCAAAAAAAGAGGAGCTGGGAGAAGGAAATTCCAGTAGAGGGGACTGCATATACAAAGGCCCTGAGGTAGGAAAGAGCTTGGCACATGCCAGGCAGTAAAGGAAAAGTCAATGAGATTGGAGCAGCCACATGAAGAACAGCATGACATTGGCAAGCAAGAAAGGGGCCAGTTCTGATAGAACTCTAAGGCTCCAAGGCCAGTTTGGATTACCAGCTAAGAGTTTAGGGTTTGGAGGATCCTCAGTAGATACGACCGATAAAATTCAAATGTAAGAAGATCCCCTTTGCTGCTGTGTGAAGGCATTGAAATGGAGAGAAGCAGTGACACCCATAAGAAAGCTTTTACAGCTCAGCCTGTAATCCCACACCTTTGGGAGGCTGAGGTGAGTGGATTGCCTGAGCCCGTGGGTTCGAGACCCGCCTGGGCAACTTGGTGAGAGCTCATCTCTACAATAAATTAAAAAAAAAAAAAAATTAGCCGGGCGTGGTAGCGCTCACCTGTAGTTCCAGCTACTTGGAAGGCTGAGGCGGAAGGGTCGCCGAAGCCCAGCAGGTTGAGGCTGTGGTGGCCGGGAGCGGCCACTGCACTCCAGTCTGGGTGACAGAGTGAGACTCCGACTCAAAAAAAAACAAAGCTTTTACAGGGCTCCGCATAGAGATGACAGTGGCTTAGACTTGGGCGGTAGTGACAGAGATGGTCAGGTTCAAGACATGATGTCAAAACAGAACTTACAGACTTGCTGGCAGACTGCACATAAGAACCAAAAGGTGTATAGCTCCTCTATATTTCGTGTTGGTCTTTGTTGCCATCGCTATGGTTTTCTTAAGCAAGAGACAAGATGCCATCTTTATCTTGTATACCAGTCAATTTTTGCATATGTATTTATTTATTCAACAAAGTATTACTGAGTACTGACTATGAACCAGGTGCTGTTTTAGCATCTGGGGAAATGATGGTAAACTCAACATGTTTGTATTTTAGTGTGTTAGATAATGAACAAATATATATAATGCAATTTCAGGTAGTCATAGGCTATGAAGAAAAACAAAGCAGGGGATTACTACTTTAGGAAGGATGGAAATCCTGGCTAACGTATGGAAACGATGACTTCACTATCTAGCCTGATTAGGCAATACAAATGAGCAATAAGTAAATGGCCAACAAACATATGAAAAAATGACTAATGATTGTTCAACACCACATCTGTTCAACATCACTCCTCATAAGGGAAATGCAAGTTAAAACCACAATGAGATACCTACTTATACCAGTCAGAATAGCCATTATTTTAAAACCAAAGAGCAGGCCCAGCCAGTGGTTCAGCCTATAATCCCAGGACTTTGGGAGGCCAAGGCGAGTGGATTGCCTGAGCCCACTGGTTCAAGACCAGCCTGGGAAATTTGATGAGACCTCATCTTTACAAAAACTAAAATATTAGCCAGGCATGGTAGCGCGCACCTGTAGTTTTGGTTACTTGGAAGACTGAGGTGGAAGGATCTCCGGAGCCCAGCAGGTCGACACTGGGGTGGCCATAAACGAGCCACTGCCTCCCAGCCTGGGTGACGGAGCGAGATTCCAAATCAAAAAAAAAGCAATAGATAATGAAGTAGATGCAGTGAAAAGGGAACACTATATCCTGTTGGTGGGAGGATAAATTAGTAAATTAGTAAATAGGTATGAATATTTCTTAAATAACTAAAAGTATATCTACCATTTGATCCAGAAATCCCACTACTAGGTATCTATACAAAGGAACAGAGGTTGTTACATAAAAAAGATACCTGCATTCATATATTCATCGCAGCACAAATTACAATTGCAAAGATGTGGAATCAAGGTAAATGCTCATCAACCGATCAGAGGATAATGAAAATGTGATATAATACTGTCTGGCCATCAAAAAGAATGAAATAATGCATTCTGCAGCAACTTGCATGGAACTGGAGACCATCGTCCTAAAGAAAGATGCAGGAAGGGAAATGCAAGCATCCCATGCTCTCATTTATAAGTGGTAGCTAAACTTAGGATCTGCAAAGGCATAGAGAATGTTCTAATAGACATTGGAGACTCAGAAGAGGGAGGGTAGGAAGGGGGGAAGGGATGACAAGTCACCTATCAGGTACAATGTGCACTCGTGGGGGTGACGGGTACACTTAAAGCCCAGACTTCACCACTATACAATGACTCCATGTAACCAAAAACCATGTGTACTCCTCAGGATAATGAAATAAAAACAAACAAAAAGATGATGACAAATAACTGCAAACAGAAGTGTCATGAACCCCACAGCAGTTTCCTATTTTTCTGTCAAAAAGTGTTCCCTAGTAAATCTTGCATTGGGCCATTGAGCATTACCTGATGTTAAGAAAGAGGAAAGGGGCCGGGCTCAGTGGCTCAGCCTGTAATCCCAGCACTTTGGGAGGTCGAAGTGAGTGGATTGCCTGAGCCTGTGGGTTCGAGACCCTCCAGGGGAATGTGGCAAGACCTCGTCTCTACAATAAAATCAAAAACTAGCCAGGCGTGGTAGTGCATGCCTGTAGTTTCGGCTACTTGGAAGGCTAAGGCAGAAGGATCGCCGGAGCCCAGCAGGTCGAGGATGCGGTGGCCGGGAGCGGCCACTGCACTCCAGTCTGGGCGACAGAGTGAGATTCCAACTCAAAAAAAAAAAAGAAAGAAGGAAAGAAAGAAAGAAAGAAAGAGGAAAGGAGTAGCAGGAAGAGTAAGAATAAAGGGTGGAGGTGAGAAGGAAGGGAGACAAAGCCTCTACTAGGCCACAGTTAGCACCAGACTTCTCTAACCTAATCATTGTGATTGGGTCACGTGATTGGGTAATGTTCCTCAGTGACACCCCAATATCCATGTTCCTTTATTTCCGCATGAAAATGGAAGAAGTGAGTAGCGTGTCCAAATAGGCTAACAAATTTGCTGCAACCAACATGTCTGGGCTGCCTGATTTGCATCAAATATTTAAATTTGGCTGAACACGGTGGCTCAAGTCTGTAATCCCAGCATTTGGGAGGCTGAGGGGAGAGGATTGCCTGAGCCCAGGGGTTCGAGACCAGCCTGGGCAACTTGGAAAGACCTCGTCTCTACAATATATCAAAAAATTGGCCGGGCATGGTAGCGCGTTCCTGTAGTTCCAGCTACTTGGAAGGCTGAGGCAGAAGGATAGCCTGAGACCAGCAAGTCAATGCTGGGATGACTGTGAGCGTACCACTGCAATCCAGCCTGGGCAACAGAGTGAGACTCTGACTCAAAAAAATAAAATAAAATATTTAAATTCAGAATTCACTTACAAGTAAACTCCTTTTTATTCAGATTTTACTAAGATTGGTAAGACCAGAAAAACACCACTCCTTAAAAACAGTAAAAGCCAAAAACAATAAACATAACAAAGGAGGTCAAGTCTTTTGCAATTTCTCTGTGTTAAAAAAACAGAAGACTAACAGAATGCTGAGGACACCAAATACAAAAGGCATGGTAGACTTTGGGCTTCTTGATAGCAATGGGCAACTTGGCATCCCGTTCAGGACTCGCACATCATGAGTGTGCATAATGATGTGATAAAATAGATTAATTGATATATTTGAGCAATAAGTTTTTGTAAAATAGTGTGACTGTACAATTATTGTGTACAAGATTGTTCTGTTTCCTGTAGCAATGGCTAGAGCATAGTCCTTGGAGTTAAAATGCTTCTCATCAATATAGAGGGCAGGAAGAAGACTTACCGAAATAAACACTTATGACACAACTGTCTGTACAGGACACTGTGCTAGATGAAGACAAGATAATATATCACAACTGAAGTTTTGCTTTTTGAGGTGTTTTCATGTCATAAGTAGAAAAGATAGAAGTAAAAAACCAAACAATGATTATGTTGGATGATAGCGATGATGACAAGAGGAAGAAGGAAGAAAAGGAGAATATCTGCCATTTGTGAACATTCATTATTCTTACAATTCATTTAGAATTCATCTAAGTTATTTAGTATTGATTGTCATATTTACTCCACCCAACAATCCTAGAAAAAAATCACTGCTTTTAATTCACATTTTATAGGTAAGAAAACTAAGAAGCAAAGAGATTAAGTAGTTTGTCCAAAGTCACACAGCCCACAGGTGGTAGAGTTGGAATTCAAATTCCTGGAGCCCATACTGGAAAATTCTGCTCTGTGCTGCCTACCTGCCAATGAAGTAATGAGGGAGCACTTAAGCTACAGAGAAAATTTAAAATTTAAATCTTCTTCCCTCTATGTTCCACATTGAACACGTGAAAAGTCAGCAACTATTCACCTTACAAAGACTCCTACTTTGTAGCTGCAAGTGAGGAAAGGTAATCCTTTTAGAGGTTATGATTAGTATCATGTCATCATGTAGAGAGATAATACTTTTAATGACATCATATTTCCAGCCTCCACTGGTAAAACAAGAACCAACATCAATCCATCAAAAACACAACTCATAACTACTAAGTTTCAAATAATCTTCAGAAAAAAATGGCCAGGAGAAAAATTTATGATGTATACTGTTTAGTGATAAAAGCAGGATACAAAATTGTGCATATATTATGACACACTTCAGTTTGTACATAGGAAAAAAACCTTTGTAAGTATATGAATTAAAATGCTTTTAAAGTTACAGAAAAATATAAATACCATAGTTATATCTGGTTGGGTTCTTTCTATTTTCTCCCTTAATTTTCCTCCAAGTTTTCTAGAAAGAGTTATCACATTTCTTTACCTGGAAAAGTTTAATATGAAAATCTATACACATGCACAGCTATACACATATACTATAGTAGAAATTATAGTATAGTAGAAATTATACTAATGTATACTAATGTTATACTAATGTATACTAATGTATACTAACGTTATTCATGGACCATTTCTAGATTTATAGAAGTTCATATGATATATTGAGGAATCAAGAAATAGCAAGGATATTTTTTCTTGATTAAGTCTAATCAGTAATTTTATTAACATGATGAAAGACAGTTTTCCTAGTTCCAGAAAGGTGTGAAATAGGCTTTTCTTCCTTAGATAAATTACCTTTACCTGAAATCAAAGACTCAAACATTAGGGGGGAAAAAATGTAAGCATGCCTTAAAGGCTTCTCATTTCTCTAGAAATCCAGGAAGAGGAGAGAAACATCCTTGCAAGAATAAGAGCTGTAATTTCTCATTCCTCCAGACAGACGCAGGTGTATGCTGGCGGGGGAGAGAGGTGGGTTTGTGGCTCTTATTTCAACCTTCAAACTTCTGCAGAAACAGGATCTTCTTTCTTCTGTTCAGAGAAGGGAAGGAAATTCTCACAGGGCTCCAGCAGACTTAACAGCCACAACTTGGAAAGATACATGTGGGGACCTCCTTCTGATAAGGCTGGTCATGTGAAGTTCTCTTTCAGGAATGGCTTGGCAAGCAGGGAGCAGAAAATCCAACCACATGAAAATGAAGATGTTGAGGGCTTAGCTACCCAAGCATATCAGAAATATCCTAATATTCTATGGTTGGCACATTGCAGGCAAAAAATAACTTCTTATTCATTTTAAAAGTCATGAGTACATGCTCTGTGATGATAGGCAATCTAAGATAGTGCCCAAGTGCTCCATATCGTGTACACCCCAATGTAATCCCATCCCCTTGAGTGTGGGAGAAGTCAGTGATAGGATGGGATACCATGATTAATAGGATTTAGATGATGAGATCTTGGCCTTTAAGCTGCTGTGCTAATGGTATGAGACCTTTGGGAGGGAGTTAATTGTTGGTGGGCAGAGGACAGACTAAGAGTCTGAGATTTCTGTCCTTTCTCCTACTAGTGTATGCCTTTTATAATCCTTTCTCCTTGAGTGTGGGACAAGGGATATCATACTCATGATTAGCTTAATAATCAGTTAACTGATTTAATCAAAAGGGAGATTATCCCAGATGTGTCTGACCTAATCAGGTGAGACTTTACAAAATGGTGAAGGTTCTGAGAGATGTGATTCTGCTGGCTTGAAGAACACCAACAGCTGTATCATGAGACAGAGGCCTCTAGTAGCTGAGCACAACCCTATCTGACAGCCCTCAGGAAAATGGGTGCCTTCAACCAAAAGGAACTACATTCCTCCAACACCCGGAATGAGCTTGGAAAAGGACTTCAAGTTTCAGATAGCTTTCGGTGCTTTTGGTGGGAAGGGTCTTCTACATGCTGCAAATTCAGTTGGTGGTTTGCAGACCCTGATCTTTGTCACATAATAAAGCAACCACAAGCCGGGCTCGGTGGTTCAGGCTGTAATCCCACACCTTTGGGCGGCTGCGGTGAGTGGATTGCCCAAGCCCGTGGGTTCGAGACCCACCTGGGCAGGCAAGACCTCATCTCTACAATAAAATCAAAAAGTTAGCCGGGCATGGTAGCGCGCGCCTGTAATTCCGGCTACTTGGAAGGCTGAGGCGGAAGGATCGCCAGAATCCAGCAGGTCGAGGATGCAGTGGCCAGGAGTGGCCACTGCACTCCAGTCTGGGTGACAGAATAAGACTCCAACTCAAAAGATAAATAAATAAATGAAACAACCACAAAAAGTAGGGGGGGAAATGATGGTAATTTTCTACACATGAATAGAAAATGACCATATACTCTTATCATTTCAAACATAACATTGATACCTGGGGCCCTGCTGCTATGCTACAATCAAGTCACATCTACCAGTTTTATACCTAAGGCTTCCATGGTGCTAGGAATAGCCTAGTGACAATAAATAAAAATGAAAGTATTTCTCCCAAGTGAAATTTTCTCTAGAAATCCTACTTCTCCCCCACCAAAAAGGATTTTTCCAGAGACTCCTTACAAAATAATGATCAATAATGTTTGTGAATCAGAACAAGGGCATTCTTAAATCTAATCTGACGCATGAAATTTATTTTGTCCCCAATTTACTGCTAAGAGGGAACGCAGATGTACAGCCCAGATTATCATATATTTACAGACTAGTTGTCTGTTTAAAAAAAAAAATTGACCATTTTTTAACTTCTAGTATTAGAAGCAGAATATCTTGACCAAACATAAGAGTTCAACCAAGACTGACTTGAAGGATCATAGAAAAAACCTGATGAGATTCAGAGCCCAATTAGCACTCAGGAATCCTCACAGTCATAGTCGAGGTAGGGTCACACATGCCACAAGTGGAGAGGACATTTGGACCCTGGTTAGATAAGCTAACTTCTATAGCCAGGGTGGTCAGGCAGATCACCCCCCTGCTTCATCCTAACAGAGCAGGCTGGATTATGCCCTCATGATTTATGTGCATTGCCTATCAAGCACTTAAAGAAAATTCTGTGTTTCCAGAAAAAAGGTAGGATTTGTGGAAGTGAAGATTATTTCTGTCCCCTACCCCCCAAAAGAGTTTGACAGGTGGATAATCAATAGTGTTTCATGCTCATTGTTATTTTTTCACTTGTGCTGATGTTTGTCTTAAGGAAATGGTAAAGGTGTCTGAAGGACAGTAGGGAGTGATGCAGACTGCGGTGAATTCAAGGGGCAGCCATCCATCATTTCCAGCTCATTGATGTTGTGCCCTAATCTCAAAATTGATTATGTGACAGAATTACCTGGGAATCTTTTTTAAATTAAGATTCCCAAACTTCAGAACCAAAGATTCCATTCTATTGGTCTGGAATGGGTCCTGGAATCTGCATTTAATAAACCCCTTACATTACTGTTTAGTAAAAATGCAACATACACTACAATTGCAAACCACATACGTAACTTTAAATTTTCTAGTAGCCACATTTAGAAGAAAAAAATAATTTTAATACATTTCATTTCCCTTCATATCTGTCATTTAAACATGCAATCATTATTAAGAAAATCATGGATTTTTTTCCTCAGTGTTCAAAATTTTGATATGTATTTTACACCTACAGCATACCTCAACTCATACTAGCCACATTCCAGTACTCAATTTTTACTATTGCATGAGATTTCTCCTTGTTTGGTTTCATGAAAGCTATATTTGCATTGATTTCCCTTGCTTAAGTTTAGGCTGCTCAAAGCACAAAAATGTACTATTATTTGTTCTGACATCCCTCTCCACACTTGAAATAGGAGACCCGAATTCCAAGTCCAGCTCTGCCTCATATTAAGCTTTATGAACTTGGACAAGTGGTCATTTCACTGTTAAGATCCCAGTTTCCCCATCAGGAGACAAATAACTTGTACTAGAAAATCTTTGACTCACTAGTCCTAAATAGATTACCTGCTTTTTTGGTTCCAAGAAAAGAGTATTTTTCTTTGTCTTTCTATTGTTTTGTGATCTTCTAAGAGGGTTAAAGTTAAGGCATGGAGGACCTAATCAGGTACTCACATAACCAACCAGAGGGCTTTAGTTCTGTGAGGCTGTGTGAAAGGGAATCCCCTACATCCTAGGGGTTGTCATATCTGAAAGTCCACCTATCAAAAGAAATGCTACTGTCAACTTCATGCCCATTCATGGGCAAGTTGATGACTTAACATGTGCATGCCATTTAAACTTTGTGTTAAAGACAATGCTAATATAACAAACAACTCCCAAAATTCAGTTGCTTAAAACAAGAGTAGGTTTTTCACTCATGCCACTATCCCATGTATTGTCTTACAGTTTAAATCGTGTCCTCCCAAAATTCACATACTGAAGTCGTAACCCCCAGGACTTCAGAATGTGTCTTTATTTGGAGACAAAGTCATTGCAGGTATGACAACTAAGATGAGATCAACAGGAATAGGGTAGTCCTCTAATCCAGTAGGAATGGTATCCATATAAAAAAAAAAGTTTAGAGACAGATACACACAAGGAGAGCACCATGTAAAGATAATATTGGAGTGACATTTCTATCAGCCAAAAAAATGCCACAAAGATCACTAGCAAACCACAAGAAACCAGGAGATAGGCATGGAATAGATTCTTCCTTACAGTCCTCAGAAAGAACCAACACTGACTACACCTTAATCTTAAACTTCCAAGCTCTAGAACAGTGAGGCAATACATTTCTGCTGTTTAAGCCACCCAGTTTGTAATCCCTTGTTATGACAACCTTAGAAAACCAATTCACTGTCCCTGAGGAGCTTCAGATAATGAAGACTTTATCATTTTGTAGCTGTACCGTGTGGAACTCATGGTCTTGTCAGTAGCAAGACCCAGAGAAGAGTTAACTGAAGTACTCTGTGCTTTGGCCTGAAAGTGACCTAGATCACTTTTGTTCAAAGGTCATTGACCACCACAATGCTGACAGGTTCTTACTGCAGGGCTGAGAAACAGGGAGAAAGTTTCATGAGCATCAATATCCCTGGCACCCTTCCCAGCAGTGACACTCCCCAGAGACTAAAGTACTTATTTGAGAAAAATAATACTTTGCTGGGTGGTAACTACATAGTCATTTCACACTTAGACCTCCCAGTTTGTAAGTTTTGGGGGCATCAGAAGAAGTACCAAGGAGTGGGAGAGGTTCATGGCAGGTTTATTTCATTTCGGACAACAGCTGCAGTTGAACTGTCATAATGTAACTGGCTGTCAAGAGTGTCATGCTGAGACAGGTTCAGTTCTGAATGAGTCTGGCATCAATGAGTGATAGCAATTGTGATGGGTGAATGATGAGAGAGGATGTATCCCACGGATTGCCTCTCCAATTCTAAGGAAAGCAGATAATGATAATGGGACTATGCTTATTTCTAGGTTTCTGGGTCAAAATAGAAAAGAAGTCAGAATAGACTTCTCTCATATATATATATATATATATGTTATACAGTACTATAAAGTATACAAAAGCACAACCACTTGTAGAGGATGTACACCAGACGCATTAACTTATGAGATTGGACATGCAAACACATGTTCATATCTTTGAAAGTTTACATCTTGAAGGCTATGTATGCATACAGTAAGTCCCCGACGTACAAACTTTCAAAGAAGCAAATGTGCATTCACATGTCCAATCATGTTAGCTCACGTGTCTGGTGTACATTGTCACATGCATGCATCCTCTACAAGTGGTTGAGCTTCTCTGTACATTATGTATTGGTTATGTATAGAATACAGTAGTATAGTATCTTTATTTCAAACCCAGGATGTCCAGAAGCAAATGTAAAAGCAGCAGTGATATAACCGGTATAGTACTATATAGCAGATGGTGTTAGTTGGGTACCTAGGCTAACTTTGTTGGACTTATGAACAAATTGGTCTTAAAAATGTACTTAAAAATGAATGGAACTCATTCATATGTAGAGAAATCTATCTATAGATATATATTAGTATATATCTATAGATAGGTAGTTAGATAGATTTAGATATACATATACACACACATAGAGGATGCCAAAAATGTATACACATTTTAAGAAGGGAAAAAACTGTATGAAATTGTAATAATAATATACCAATAACAAAAGATGAATACAACTCACGTTTGACTTCTGCAATTACAAAAGGTGCACATTGTTTGGTAGACTTCTGTGGTAAGCATGTAAACTGTTCCAACACCATAGCAGAAGCAGTACTTGTTGTACAAACCCTTCTGAACCTTCCCTTGTGCACATCATACACAGTATCATGCATCTCAAATTTATCATAAGTGCAAGCAGTTGTAAGGCATGTTGGCATTCTTTTGCATACTCATGCCTCCATTGTTGTTGCACTTCCACGACTTTCTCAAATTTCAAATACCACTTTAAAATGGTATTATGCTCCTCGAATGACAACCATCTTTCCACCATTTTCCTTGACTTTCCTGTCTATCCATGGTGATGCTAGCATTCATTTGATTAACGCCATCTTTTGAGTAAACATCATACTGCGCATTGCTACCACAATTCAACTTCAAAGAGTAATATATAGATAATATCTCTTAAAATGTATATACATTTTCTAGCTATATATATAATATATATTTCCCTTCATGATTTTCAAACTGCATTTACTTATGTTGTCACTCTTCAGTATTTAACATTCTTGGAAGGTAGCCATTTTAAATAAAGAGGGTAAAAGTGTCTCAGAGGTTAAGTGGTTTTTCCAAAGTCATTCAGTGTTAGTGTCTTTCAAAACCAAGATTAGAACTCACATTTCTCAGGGCTCTTAGCAGGGACCCTCATCATAACCCCTGGCATAGAGACTTGGTTTGCACTGGTGATTGACAAACCTAGTCTCAGTTCTGGAAGGATTTCTGAAACAAGAAAAGGAAACACTTTGCTCAGGAGCACTTTAGCAAGATACTTCAATGATATAGGAAGTTTTTGCCGTGACTTAAACAAAAAGATTGTTGCTGTTATTTCTCTTGACCTTTAGGGTTCACTAAGATATTGCGTCTTCTGAGGATGCCTGGTTAACGGGCTTTTGTTTTCATCCATTTGATGGTGAAGCTTAGATGCGGAAGGAAATCAAAATAGTACTGCTTCAGAATTTAAGCAATTGGTCAGGGTAGAAACATCAACTTCTTACGTGTTCAGGCAACATCAAGTGGCATTTCCCTCCTGAAGCATCATCTTGAGAAGCTTCCCAAACATGCAACATGAGAAAGATTATTAAAGCATTTCTTCTAAGATGACTTTTTAATTGCAAAATAATAACATCCTAGTATCTCTGCCTCATTGAGTTTAGGGAAATATTTAGAAAGTGTTCGTGTGTCCTAAGAGAAAGGCTGGTACATAATTGCAAATTATTACCACTTCTGCAGGTCATGCTGACAAGATTATCTCCCAGCAGGCTGACAATCAGAAACCTGCTTCTAGTCTGGTGTTTTTTTCACAGCGGGTAACCTTTTAGCTTTATTCCTGGAAAAAATGAAAATTAGCATCATATGCCTACTCCCTTCGCTTTCATGGACCATTTATCATATCAAAGCCCATTTGTCTATGCACCAGCCTAACCAAATTAGGTAAACAGAGTTCTATGAGACCGACAGCTGTTAGTGAGACAAATAATCACAAAGCACAAAGCTTCATTGCAACAGCTGCCACATAAACAGTTTTCAAAAATATGGCGGCTAAGAGGCAGTTTAAGGGAAAAGTCTTCAGGGGGTGCTTATAATGCTTAGCTTGCAACAGAGTCTTAAATCCCCAGTTTGTTATTATTGTTGAAAAGGCCCTACATGATTGGGCCCTGCCCACTTTTCTGAGCCCCCTTTTTTCCATACCTGCAGCCCCCTGGTCTTCTTTTGGATCCTTCAGTGTTCTGAGTTCCTTTCTCCCTCAGGAACGTCACGTGTACTTCCCTCTTTCATTCAACAGGATTCCATTTAAATTCTGCTTTCTTAGACTCTACTTGTTCTAAATTATTCTCCTCCCCTTAAACTTTCTTGGGGCTCCCTGTAATTTTTTTTCTCCTTGAAACACCTGTTAAGATTTAAAGTTATATATTTATTTCTGTGTTAATCAGTTTATCATATGCCACCACTGAAGGGGTACAGGGAAATTCGCCCCAGAATATGGTGTTTTGCCTCAAGGTCTCTCCCCAAGCTGCTTCTACTCTCTGTTAAAATTATCTGAGGGGATGGGGAAGTGGGGGAGAGGAAGAATGCAATCGGACCTGGCCCAACAATTTTTACAAAATAATGCCTGTTTCTCAGGTTAATTCATCTTCCAAAGATATTTACAAGTCATTCTGTTTCCCCCATTCATTCATTCTCCCAATCATGTGCAACCCTTCAATAGAATTCCTCTTCTTCCCTGTCCCATAACCTGTTTTACCAACATGCAAAGTTCCTATTCTGTAACCTCAAGATGGTATTTAAGTTTCTGTAACTCTTTGGGAAGTTGGGTCTTCATTCTGAAGGCTCCTGTGTATACATGTTAAATGAAATGTATATGCCTTGGCTCCTATTAATCAATCTACCTCATGCCAGTGATTTTCAGGAGGCCAATAGCCATGGCCCCCACACCACCATTAGAATACAAACCATGTGAGGAAAGAGATTAGGGCTATTGGATCACTGTATCTCCAGGGTCCCACACATAGTTTACACTCAGTTCACACTTGTTGCATCAATATGAATACACAGAATTATTTATTTTGTGAATAATTTTAATTGTTCATCACTGTACCTCTTGAGCTCCTTTTGTCTGAGGGGGATGAGATATTATCCCATTTTAAAAAGAAGGAAAGATTCAGAGGAGACAAAATGTGCCCAAGATCATGCAACTAACAAGCAGTGGGGTAGAATGCAAATTCAAATAGGATTTGATTCCCCTCTCCTTTGTTCTAGCATTTTCTAAATACTTGTTTGGTGGCCGACCCCATGCAATATGAATTCCACACATTATTTCATCTAATCCTTAAAACGACCCATTGAAATAAGTAATTTAACCATAGTCTTTGGTTTCCATATGAGGAAACTGCAATTCAGAGATGGTAAATAATCCATCCAGGGTCACACAGCTAGAAAGGGAACAGAGAGTAGAAGCAACTTGGGGAGAGACGTGTGTGTGTGTGTGTGTGTGTGTGTGTGTGTGTGTGTGTGTGTGTGTGTGTGTGTGATTTATTGTAGAAATGAGGTCTCACCACATTGCCCAGTTGGTCTTGAACCCGCAGGCTCAGGCAATCCTGAGGAACTCCCTGAATCCAAACACCACACTATTCTATGCTGCCTCCATTCTCATGTGCCACCCTATCATGGGCTGTTGTTGTGGCTCTTCTGATTTGATTTTGAGGTCTCTCTCTGGAGAGTAGTCATAAGCTAAGATAGCCACTTTCTAGGAGAGTCCTGACTGGGAGGAGAGTAAGGTTCAGGTGTGTGTAGGTCAGGTGCCACACATTGAGAAGGTGACTCTGCTGTTGACCATGAGGTTTTATCATGGTCAACAGCTGTGGGGTGCATCAAGTTTTTGGGTCAGTGACATGAAGAACCACCACACAGGGAGGGGAGTTTTAACTAGGCCAAAGGTAATGGGATACATCTGATTTTCAAACAACTTATGCCAGGCCTAAAAATGGAAGGTGAGGCAGCAGTTACAGAATATTACACACATTTATGACAGCCACACACTGTGCTTGGGTTGGAAGATTATTAAAGAAAAAATTATTCTAACATGTTAAAATGGTAAGGAAGACTTTATTCAAGTCTATTGCAACAGGTGTCAAGACTATTACAATAGTCAGAAGATATGGGACTCAACTTCAAATATAACAAAGACATCTACGGATTGCTAGCCAATAAGCATAGTGTGTGGGGTCAGTGGAAGGAAAATTGCTAAGAAGATACATTGAGAGTAGGGGAATTGCTGCTGGAGGCAGGTCAAGGACTTTTACATCAAAAATGGTACAAACCATTGAAACAAGTAATTTAACCACTGTCTTCGGTTTCCAGATGAGGAAACTGCAATTCAGAGATGGTAAATAGTCCATCCAGGGTCACACAGCTAGAAAGGGAAAGAACTACCTGAATCCAAACACCACATTATTGATCAGGTGTGAGGGTGATCAGATAACAAGGGTAGGAGACCAAAAACGGGACTCAAGCCAAGTTTACTGAGAAGAGGACTCAGAGGAGCCTGACTAAATTTGGTCAAGGACGGAGCCTTTGTCTGGTACTGGAGTGGATAACGTAGGCAGTTTCTTGAACCCAGAGTTAAATACAATGACAGTCTTATTATCTATGTCTCAGTAGCCCTTAGTAGGCCATGACCCTCCTTTGAGTTTTCTTTTTTTCTTTTTTTGAGTTGGAGTCCCACTCTTTGTTGCCTAGGCTGGAGTGCAGTGGCATACTCACAGCCTCCACAACCTCAATCTGCTAGGCTTAGGCCATCCTTCCACCTCAGCCTTCCAAGTAGCTAGAACTACAGACATATGCCACCACACACCCAGCTAGTTTGTGTGTGTGTGTGTGTGTGTGTGTGTGTGTGTGTGTGTGTGTGTGTGTATGTGAGATTTATTGTAGAAATGAGGTCTCACCACATTGCCCAGTTGGTCTTGAACCCGCAGGCTCAGGCAATCCTATTGCCTCAGCCTCCCAAAGTTCTAGGATTACAGGCTGAGTCACTGTACCTGGCCGAGTTCTTTTTTTTTTTTTTTCATCAATTTTGCAAAAATGGTAGAAGGGTGGAGGTGATAGTAATGGAAAAGGAAAGAGGTGAGAGGAAACATGGCAGCCTGTGTGGTGAGTTTCATAACCTGCCAAGACCCCTGGGAGAAAGTTTGAGACAGCCAGCCAGGGCTGGATTTTGATCTCAGTTCCCTTTCTCCCTTGGTATCTGACCCTTTCTCCTTGGCTGTTCTATCCTGGGTGTGCCTTCTAACCCTGATATGCCACAGAGATTCCAGCTATGCCTTGACTGCCTTTCTCTGATGGAGAGTTAGTTTTCAAGAGTTGGGAGATTGGGGTAACCATTTCCTGCTTGATCATACTGGACCTTTCTCAGTCTTGCATCTTATATATGCATCTCTGGAGACCCTCTTCCCAGCCTTACATGTAGAGTGCACACAGACAATGCACACACATTTGCAAAGCTCATTCATTCAGATTACACTTTCGGAGAACCTTATTGTGTTACGTGTTACCAAGATACAGGGATGAATGAGACACTTATGTACAAATTCAACCATCAACACAACTCACAGTGCTGTGTTAGATAAGAAATCATAATAGAGGCTGAAAGTTGAAAAGTTTCATAGGGGAACATACTAATAACTATCGCTTAAGGAACACTTACTATATGCCCAAAATTGTTTTAGAATTGTATGCACATTAACAATACACAACAATCCTATGAGGTAGATCCTGGAATTAGGCTCCTTTACAAGGAGGCTTAGGGAGATTATCTTGTCAAAGACACAAAGCAGTGAAGTAGTGAAGCTGGGATTGAAGCTCAGAGCTATTACACACTATACTGTCCAACATCCTGTGGAGGTACTGTAGCCTCAGCTGCAGTATTCTACAAATTGGTATATTACAGTGGGTTTTAGATCTAGGAAGTTTACTTCAACTTGGGGATTAGAGAAGCATGAAAACTCATTCAATATGATCACAAAACAACGGACAATTGTGAAACTTGGTAGACACTAGGGAAACTGAACTATTACAGGTAGCAGTTGGATTCTCCAGACCTCATATTGTTCTGGAAAGCACTTCATTTTCCTCTGATGTGATACTTCTTAGACCTCACTGTGACTACAGCCCTCCTGTGAATGTAGGTAAAAAACCAGGTTTTGATTCAGCAGGTCTGGTACATGCCCCAGGACTCTGTATGCCTACCAAGCTTCCAGGTAATGCCAGTGCTGTTTACCCATAGACCACACTTGGACAAATAAATAAACTCAGAGCAGTGGTTCTCAAAGTGAGGCTCCTGGAGCAGCAGAAGCAGCATCACCAAGGAGCTTGTTAGAAATGCAAATTCTGACCAGGTGCAGTAATTCACCTATAATCCTAGCACTTTGAGAGGCCAAGGCAGTAGAATTGCTTGAGCCCAGGAGTTCAAGACCAGACTAGGAAACCTATGGAGACCTTGTCTCTACAAAACATTAGCTGGGCATGGCGGTGTGTACTTGGAGATCCAGCTACTTGGGAAAATGAGGCAGATGGATCACCTGAGCCCAGGAGGTCGAGGTTGCAGTGAGCTGAGATCATGCCACTACACTCCAGCTCCAGCCTGGGCCAGAGTGACACTTTGACTCAGAAAAAAAAAAAAGAAAGAAAAGAAAGAAAGAAATGTAAATTCTTGGGCCCCTTCCAAGACCAAGTGAATCAGAAACTCTGGGGTGAAGCCCAGCAACCTATTCTCTAACAAAATCTCCAGGTGACTCTGATACGCTGAAGTTGAGAACCATTGCTCTAGACAGCAGTGTATTCTCCTTCTCCACTCTCTTTTATACACAATTTTTTCCCCCTGTACTCTGCCTCACTTCCAGATAAGGGAAAATATCCTGATGTACTTGCTACCTGCATGGGGGACCAATGCAGAATTCTTCCTGACAAATCCTCTCTCAACTTACCAAAGATGTCAAGCTGTGTGATAATATTCTTAAGCCAGACCCCCAAATTCATCTTTATCTAGATTCATCTTTAGTCCGTGCTATGAAACTGTTAAATATAAACGTGTGTGTGTGTGTGTGTGTGTGTGTGTGTGTGTGTGTGTGTTTGCATATAACCTTTGTACTACTTGATAGATTTTTGGTGAGATACATATTTAACTACAATGAATCCTTCCAAGACCTAAATGTAACAATACTCTTCCATTTGAACATAGTGAGGGAAAAGTGTTTTTAAAAATAATAAATGCAACAACAACAACATCGTAGAAGTAAAAACTGCGGAACATATAGTATTTCAGAGAAGCACCTCATTCTTTAACACAATCTCAGAGTTTGTTAGCTGAAAGGTTATGATTTCCTAATAATAGAGCAAGCAAAGTTACTAGCATAATTTTATGAGCACTAACTTTAATTTCAATAGAAATTGAGATATTTGTTTTCACTGTATCAAATTTGCCTCTGGCTACTGAGAATCTGTCGACTGAAGTCTGTATTAGTCAAGACAGAATGGGCTAAGTAGTAAATAAATGAACAGAAATTTTCAGTGGCTTATTTTTATTACATGCCAGGCACACATTATATGTCCAGCATGGGGGGGTGTATATGATGGTGGGGTGTGGTGGGAATAGGGCTCTGCTCCACTCAGCCACTCAAGACCCAAAGCCAACAGAACTCTACCATCTTGGGACACAGTCCCCTCAACTTGTGGCCCCACTGTTGCAAGGCAGAAACTGGATGCTTCTGCAGTGCCTTTTTCACTCTCTCAGCATGAGTTACACACATCACTTCTACTCACACTTCATTGGCTAGAACAAGTCCTATGCTTTGCCTGGCTTCGAGGGGCACAAGAGGAGTCTCCTATATTCCAGAAAGAAAAGGAGAACTAGAAGCAATCATAATGCCCGACATATGCAGCTGAAATATGTTGCATTTGAATGCCCATTAGCATTAATAAGGTATAAAGATGAGCAGCCATCAACAATAAGGTTTCTGTAAATCAGCACATGTTATACTGCCATTCAAGGAGCATTTATTATGTAGGAGACACTAACTCTCCTGTCTTATGGGTATTTCAATCGATGCTACAATAGCCCTGTGAGGTCTCATTATTTCATTAACCAGTTTAAACCTGTAGGCTAGATCTGAGGCAGGATTTGAATCCAATTTCATCTGGTTCCGGGAGTACTCAGATTCAGTCCACGTGCGGCACTCATCAGTAACAATGCCAGCTCCTCCCATTTCTTCAAAGCTCTTTCTGATTACATATTGTTTTTCTGTGGACTTCATCGTTATTTAAAATTCTGTTCTACCTTTGATGAACTGCAGTCTCTGTAGGCCCTTTGGACTGGATCTGGGACTACAACCAATGTGGACTTTGTAAGGTCAGTTCCTCAACACATCACTAATTAAACACATGCACAGAGGATTCCCCACCCTTTGGAAGTTAGGACAGGCTTAGTATTTGGAAACCGATCTACTCTTACTTTCTTTTCTGTGCTACTGAGAAAGATGTAACTCTCAGCTGGGCTCAGTGGCTCAGCCTGTAATCCCATGCCTTGGGAGGCTGAGGTGAGTGGGTCACCTGAGCCCGGGGGTTCGAGACCCGCCTGGGCAACTTGGCGAGACCTCATCTCTACAATAAATTTAAAAAAAAAAAAATTAGCCAGGCGCGGTGGTGCGCGCCTATAGTTCCAGTTACTTGGAAGGCTGAGGCAGAAGGATTGCCGGAGCCCAGCAGGTCGAGGCTACGGTGGCCGGGAGCGAACACTGCACTCCAGTCTGGTTGACAGAGTGAGACTCTAACTCAAAAAAAAAAAAAAAAAATGTAACTCTCGTCCTCCCCATCCCTGTGCACACTACAAGGAAAATGCAAGGTAGAAACATTTAGCAGGATGTAGACATGGAATGAAAAAGAAAGGATTATTTTTCTCTTCCCTTGGCTACTTGAAAATTCAAAGACAAATTTAAGTGCCATGAAGTTATTCTCAGTTGCTGGTTCAACTTTCTTCTTCTTCCCATGTGTATGGTTCATGTTCCCTAGTTAACTTTAATTTTAATATTAGATAAATCACTTTAAACTATTTTCAAAAATATTTTAATGCCATTTTAATGGTATTTTTTAAATAGGCAGGAGATACAGGCATTCTTTGTTTTGTAGTACCCCACTTTGTCACACTATGCAGATACTGTGTTTTCTCTAAACTGAAGGTTTGCGGCAACCCTGTGTCAAGCAAGTCTACTGGTGCCATTTTCCAATAGCATGTGCTCATTACATGTCTCTGTGTCACATTTTAGTAATTCTGACAATACTTCAAACAATTACAATACTAGCATCGGAGATCACTACTCACAGATAATCATAACAGATATAGTAAAAAAAAAAAAAAACTTTTAAGAACATGTTGAGAAACCCACAAACCATGCTCGTGTAAGACAATAAGCAATTGATAAATGTCGTGTGTGTTCTGACTGCTCGACTGAGGTGGATCCCCCATCTCTCTCCCTCTCCTCATGCCTCCCTATTCCCTGAGACACAAGGATATTGAAAGAAGACCAGTCATTAACCCCACAATGGCCTCTATGTGTTCATGGAAGAGTCACATGTCTCTCACTTTAAATCAAAGCTAGAAGTTACTAAGTTTCGTGAGGAAGGCATGTTTGAAAGCTGAGATAGGCAGAAAGCTAGGTCTCTTGCCCCAGTTAGCCAAGTTGTGAATGCCAAGGAAAAGTTCTTGAAGAAAATTGAAAGTGCTACTCTAGTGAACACACAAGTGACAAAAAACAAAACAGGTTTATTGCTGACATGAAAGTTTGAGAGGCATGGCTAGAAGATCAAGCCAGTCACAACACTCCCTTAAGCCACAGCCTAAACCAGTGCAAGGTCCTAGCTCTCTTCAATTTTATTGAAGGCTGAGAGAGGTGAGGAAGTTGCAGAAGAAAAGTTAGAAGCTAGCAAAAGTTGGTTCAAGTGTTTTAAGAAACCACCTTTACAACATAAAATTGCAAGGTGAAGTAGCAAGTGCAAGTGGAGAAACTTCAGCAAGTGAGCCAGAATATCTAGCTAAGACATTGATGAAGGTATCTACGCTAAACAACAGAATGTTCAATGTTGAGAAAATCGCCTTCTAGTAGAAGAAGATGCCATCCAAGACTTTCATAGCTAGAGAGAAGTCAATGCCTGGCTTCAAAGCTTAAAGGATAGGCTGATTATCTTATGAGGGTCTTATATAGCTGATGACTTTAATTTGAAGCCAGTGCTCACTTACCATTCCCAAAATCTTAGGGACCTTAAGAATAATGCAAACTTACTCTACCTGTGTCCTGTAAATGGAACAACAAAGCCTAACTGTCAGCACATTGCTTTTAGCGTGATTTACTGAATTTTTTTTTTTTTTTTTTGAGTTGGAGTCTCACTCTGTCGCCCAGACTGGAGTACAGTGGCCACTTCTGGCCACCGCAGCCTCGACCTGCTGGGCTCCGGCAATCCTTCCACCTCAGCCTTTCGAGTAGCCGGAATTACAGGCGCGCACTACCATGTCCGGCTAACTTTTTTAAATTTATTGTAGAGATGAGGTCTCGCCAAGTTGTCTAGGCGGGTCTCGAACCCACGGGCTCAGGCAATCCACTCACCTCAGCCTCCCAAGGCACGGGATTACAGGGTGAGCCACCGAACCTGGCATTTACTGAATATTTTAAGTTCACTGTTGAGACTTGCTGCTTAAAAAAAAAAAAAAAAGAAAGTAAAGAAAAAGAAAAAAATTGCTTTCAAAATATGACGGCTCATATTTGACAATGTATCTGGTCACCCAAGAGCTCTGATGGAGAGTTCAAGGAGATTTATATTGTTTTCTTGCCTACAAATATTCATTCTGCAGCCCATGGATCAAGGAGTAATTTTGACTTTCGAGTCTTATTGTTTAAGAAACATATTTTGTAAGGTTATAGCTGCCATAGAGAGTGATTCCTCTGATGGATCTGGACAAAATTAATTGAAAATCTGAGGCCAGGGGTGGTGGATCATGCCTATAATCCCAGCACTTTGGGAGGCCGAGGTGAGAGGATTTCCTTAGTCCATGGGTTCGAGACCAGCCTGGACAACTTGGTGAGCCCCTGTCTCTACAATAAATCAAAAAATTATCCAATCATGGTGGCATGTGCCTGTAGTTCCAGCTTTCTGGAAGACTGAGGTGGAAGGATCACCTGAGCCCAGCAGGTCGAGGCTGCAGTGGCCAGGAGTGTGCTACTGCCCTCCAGCCTGGGTGAGACATTCACTCAAAAAAAAAAGGAAAAGAAAATCTTCTGGAAAGGATGTATCACTCTTGATGTCATTAAGAACAATTAGAATTCATGAGAGAAGGCCAAAATATCAACATTGACAGGAATTTGGAAGAAGTTGATTCCAGTCTCCATGAAAGACTTCAGTGACGGAAAGAATTGCAGATGTGGTGGAAATAGCAAAATGATTAGAATTAGAGGAGGAGCCTGAATTGCTGCAATCTCATAAAATGTGAACAGATGAAGAGTTGCTACTTATGGGTGAGCAAAGAAAGTCATTTCCTTTTTTTTTGAGTTGGAGTCTCACTCTGTCGCCCAGACTGGAGTGCAGTGGCCACTCCAGCCACCGCAGCCTCAACCTGCTGGGCTCCAGCAATCCTTCTGCCTCAGCCTTCCGAGTAGCCAGAATTACAGGCACACGCTACCACGCCCGGCTAATTTTTTGATTTATTGTAGACATGAGGTCTCGCCTGCCCAGGCGGGTCTCGAACCCGCAGGCTCAGGCAATCTACTCACTTCAGCCTCCCATTTCTTAAGAAAGAACTTACTCCTGGTGAAGATGCTGTGAATACTGTTGAGATTACAACAAAGAATTTAGAATATTTTCTAATTAGTTGATTAAAACAGCAGCAGGGCTTGAGAGGACTGACTACAATATTGAAAGAAGTTCTGCAATGGGTAAAATGTTGCCAAACTGCATCATATGCAACAGATAAATCTTTCATAAAAGGAAGGGTCAATAAGTGCAGCAAATTCCATTATTGTCTTATTTTAAGAAATTGCCATAGTCACCCCAACATCCAGCAACCCCACCCTGATTAGTCAGTAGCCATTAACATCGAAGCAAGAACCTCCACCAGCAAAAAGATTGCAACTCATTGAAGGCTCATCAGCATTTTTTAGCAATAAAGCATTTTTTAAAGCAATAAAACATCTAGTTTAAAAAAAACATTTTAAAGGTATTTTTTTAGACATGATACTATTGCATACTTAGTAGACTATAGTATAGTGTAAATATGGCTTTTGTATGCACTGGGAAACCAAAAGATTGTTTTTTCTTTCTTTATTGTGATATATGCTTTATTGCAGTAGTCTAGAACTGAACTTGCAATATCTCTAAGATATGCCAATATATTACAAATAAAGGATGTCTGAGGCCACCTATATAAACATATGTATGTATGTATATTTATAAAGTGGCACTCAAATGGAAACATACAAAAATAAACATAAAAGTATTTTAAATGTGTTCAATAAGGAGCAAAATGTCATAGAATCAATATTGACATTAGAGTGAAAAGGTTTTTATTCAAATTCTAGTTCCATCTATATCTGCCTTATGATATTAAGTTGTTTCTCTGGTCCCTGCCTCAGCATTCTCATCTGTAAAAGAAAAAGAGAAAAAAAGAGATCTACCTTAGGGGGTGGTTATGAGGAGTAAATAAACCTATCCACAGAAAAGCAATAAACACAATGTCCTGCACCACCTAACACATGTGTCCTCAAGCATACATCACTGTTGTTGGTGACGTGTTGTCAGTATCCTCAGAATTCAGCTGGAGCGAGGAGTATAAGACCTACCAGGTTTTAGCAGGGAGTAGAGAAAGGAACATTAGCAACCCTATGGAGAAGGATGCTCTCAGGAACACATTTTTACCTACATTGAACAGGACTCACATTTTAATTGCTACACAAGGTCAGAGGAGGACTCATGTTGTAGAAACTATAAATATCTCATTTCCCATGGGGCTAAACAAATTAGCCTAGTTAGCCACCCAGCATCTATTTGGGGAACAAAATATTGCTTCCAAACATGAGGAAAGACAAATAACATTAAGGGAAATAGGTTCTGCTTTTTCTCCCTGCCACCAAAGCACATCTGAATGACAAAGCAGAAAGAAAATACAGTCTGACAGATGCACTTTCCCAGAAGAATTACTCACTTCTTCAATGAATATCCCACTGATACTTGTCTGATACTTACGCAGCGTCCTTTGAGAAGCTTTGGTTGTGTATATGTTTTATGCTATGTGTTTTGCATCCATATTGACAATATTAAAGCGAGTTCATTTTGTATGCACAATCTTCTACAAATTTATAAAAGCAGATGCCATACATATATTATGTGTGTATGTTCATATGTGTGTATGTGTATAAACAGATACGTTTTAGGCTGGTGGCCCGGCCAGAATTCCAGCAAATGGAGAGTAGTCCACTTCCCATACTGCCTCTTCCCCCATGGAGAACCCAGAACTTTCTGGAGACAGAGAGGTGCCTCCAGTATCTTGAAGTTGCTGCAGTAAATCAAGTCAGCTTTCTCATGCTCTATTTTCACACTGTGGCTTCAGTCTAGTCTCTCAGTATTATCTCCCACGACTGAGTTCTCACCCTTTCTTCAGTCAAAGTCAGCTTCTCAATGACTCTCCAAGGGCATTCATCCTTCATGGTTCTCCTTCCTTCTAGAATAAACTTCACCTTCACTCTAGCCCATCAGAACCACTTCCTTTCCTTTAAAGCTCTGTTGGAATATTTTCTTTATTTCTGTTTTTAATTAACACATATGTGTTGGCTATCTGGATGCTGAGGCTACACCAGTGGGACAAAGATGCATTGCATCCTTTCTTCTAGAGCTTAGATTTTAATAGAGAGAAGTAAAGGACTAAAACTAGGTATTATATCACCTAGTGATGAGTGCTATGAAGAAAAATAAAGCAGGTAAAAGAATAAGAGATGGAAGTATTTTAGATACTATTTTGGGCAGCAGCATCAGGCTTATCCATGAAATTCTTCTTTATCCTCAGGAAGAAATTATTCATCCTTCCACTAGGTCCCTATCCATCACTGTCATGGAGTACTGCCTCAAGTATTAATACCGTCAGCAAAACACCAGCTCAGATCAATGTAAGTGAGCATTACAGAGACAAAAAGGGCTCTGTGGCCAAGTGCATCAGAGGAAAGTTGGGCTAAGCTGAAGTAGATTTCTTTGCAGCTGGACTTTTTGGCAACTTTACCCTGTGAACACAGATTATTTATCTGCAAGAGGAGGTAACAAATGCAGCCTTCCTCAAATGCATAGTGCCCTCCCACAGAACACTTCATACCTGGAGCACACTTTAGGAAATACTGTCATCCCCTTCCAGAATATTAACTCTTTGAAAATGGGTATGACCTCTGATCTTTGTGTCTAACACACATCACTCAACATAGGTCATGTCATGTAAGAGTCTTAAGTAAATACGCACATCTGTTGCTAAATCTTATTGATTTAGATAAGTCTAAAGACCAGTTTCAAATTTAGAATCCTTACTAATGTGATGAGAATATGTGGAGGTAAGGGGAGGTGTGTGAGTCTGAATTCTTTTTGGTAAAATTAATGATGGCTTGCTTCTAGTCTCCATGCTTCCTGTTCTGAAAATACACTAGGAAGACACCTTTATGAATTTTCCCCCAAACATGCATTTAACCTGAACAATATGGTACTCTTTGTGGAGGACTTGGGTCAATATTTCCAAGAGGGTTTCAGGACGGGAAGAAACTTAGAAACTACAGTACTTAGACTGTGCTAATACAGTAGCCAGCACCCACATATGACTATTTAAATATAAATTAATTAAAAATAAACAAAGTTAAAAATTGAATTCTGGCCAGGCTCAGTGGCTTAGCCTGTAATCCCAGCACTTTGGGAGGCCAAGGTGAGTGGATGACCTGAGCCCACGGGTCCGAGACAGCCCAGGCAATTGGCAAGACCTTGTCTCTACAATAAATCAAAAAAATTAGCCAGGCGTGGTAGTGGGCACTTGTAGTTCCAGTAACTTGGAAGTCTGAGGCAGAAGGATCGCCAGACTCTAGCAAGTCAATGCTAGGGTGACTGTGAGTGTGCCGCTGCACTCTAGCCTAGGCGAGTGCAGATTCCAACTCAAAAAAAAAAAAAATTGAATTCCACATTCACGTCAACAACATTTTAAGTGCTCAATAGCCACATGTGGTTAGTGGCTCCTGTGATAGAGAGGACAGGTATAAAGTACTTTCATCACTGCAGGAAGTTCTCTTGGACAGTGCTTCTAGAAATACAGTCGTTCCCCATCAGATCCTTGAAATCGCACCAGAACCACCCACATTCTCATCTGGCGTCCTCTGAAGACTTCAACCAATAAGACTACCTTGTAGCCATTCTAAACCAGTTAGCCACTGACTAAACACAAAACCAGAGGCTAGCAGCAAATAGATTGCATCCTTCCCAAAGGGCTTGTGCATATGCCTGCCCACGTGATCATGTTCATCATCACAGTTACACCAGGAGAAGCTGCACATAGGAGTATAATTTCTGTGAGCAGAGCACAGGTAGAGTGGTCTTGCTGAAGTGGCAGAGAATGGGTTGCATAAAGCACCAAGCTAGTAAGCGGTGAAGTCTGGATTTAGGGAGGGATGTGAGTTGCTGCCTCCCCTCACCAGCCTGTTAAAAAAACCAAAGAGGTTAATAAGGGTAGAGTTATAAGCTCCTGGTGGGCAGACCCAAGGCCAAGGTAAGGCCCCAGACAGTGAATACCCTGTGGAGTGAAGTCTGTTCCTTCCACAGACACTGAGTTACCCACATGCACTGGAAAATCTTAAGCCAATTTCACAACTAATTTTCATGCTAATTGAGAACAGACTGCTTCTCATTGTGAGGCATAGTCACGCCATGATGTGCATCGGAGGCCAAGCCTTCATTTAGATGACAAACTTCCCAGCATAGTTGTCACCGGTAATTAAACCTACTTGATTGTTCCATTACACAAAGATTACACGACAGTAAAGGAATTGAACATAACGAATCTTTATCTCATTTCTAAAGGTGTTCAGAAATGAGAACAAACAATGGTATAAAATGTGTGAATGATGATCACACATTTTGTGTTTGTCAGTTTTTGGCAGGCCTGGCTTATGGAAACTCAGAGGTTTAAGTCATCTTAATATGCAAGCATATATCTGTTTTTAACACAATGAAAATTAGACAACTCTGAAAAACACCATCCATGAAATCACATTTGAAGCACCAGAAATAAATGCTCAGTATTTGTATTTTGTATTCGAGGACCATTCTAGAATCATTTCTTTTCTATAATCCCTATATAACCTTTAGTGTCCATCTACACTTGCTGCCAGAAATTAAGAACTGAGTCTCAGGTTGAACTTTTCGGTTCAAGGGCTTACCCAGACTTCCTCAGCCTAGCTGATTTCTACTCTACCAGATTCAGGTTTAATTTCCTACTCTTCAAAGTATAGACTTATCAGAACCAACCAAGGGTCTGGTTGTAAATGCAATACTTGAGCCCTACCTGAGTCAGTATTCCTGAGGCTGAGGTTCAAGTATCTTAATCAGTTTAATCAGTTCCCAGTAGGTTCTGGTAGAGGCCACTTGACATCAACCCCTTAACAGCAAGGACCGACTATCATGTATCCCTAGATCTCCAATATTCAATGTGATGCCTAGCTAAGAACCAGAACTCAAACAGAGAATGCACTGAACCAAACTAACAAGTTTTTTCCTTTTAATTGAGTCTCTTTGGGAAAAAAAAAAGTACAGGCCACATTATGTAGGAATCTGTCCATTCCAGACCACTTTCTACAAAACAACCCATTCAAATCCCTGGAGCCTCTTCTGAGATGGACCTGTACACCTTACCAACTCCCAAGACCAAAAAGGAAGATTGCTTCAATGCTACCAGGAATGATACCTCCTGCTCCTTGGTGGCCATTATCTTCCCTTCCCTCCAAGGCTGCCACATGACCAAGTGTTACAAGGAGGTAGCCTTACCTTCTCAATATTAAATGTCTCCCTTTGAAGCATTTTATTTTATTTTTTATTTATTTATTTTTTTAGTTGGAGTCTCACTCTTGTCACCCAGACTGGAGTGCAGTGGCATGCTCCCAGCCACCACAGCCTCGACCTGCTGGACTCTGGCAATCCTTCCACCTCAGCCTTCCAAGTAGCCAGAACTACAGGCGCTACCATGCCTGGCTAATTTTTGATTTATTGTAGAGACAAGGTCTCATCAATTTCCCCGGGCGGTTCTCAAACCTGCAGCCTCAGACAATACACTCGTCTCGGCCTCCTAAAGTGCTAGGATTACAGGCTTAGCCACCGAGCCCAGCTCCTTTGGAGCATTTTAACAAGTGTCTTCAACCTTCACATAGGAATCACCTAGACGCTTATTTAGAAGTGCATGTTTCTGGGTGAATTTCCACCCAGAGATAGCAACTAGGGCATTGAATTGTCCAGGCAACATCCCAGTCCCGGATGATTTTGATACTGAGGCTCTGACTCATATGTAGAGAAATACCTGTTCTAACTCAGTGTTCAAAGAAATCCCGTAACTTCCTCTGCAGCAGGAGGAGAAGATTGTGCCTCCTGGGTTCTCCCTGATTCAGGAGGAGATGGAGAGAGAATTGATGTGATGTAGGGGGTGAAGAGTGAGCTAGAGGGAGTAAGAGGGGAAAGTATCTGCTTTGTCGAAGGCTCAGCCCAGCAGTTGTAAACATACTCTGATGAATGTGTGAGAATCTGAAAACCTCCCCAAAGAATTCCCTTCAAGAACTTAGAGACCTTCTTGAAAATTGAGGAAGGAATAGAGGGAACTCATATTTCTAGAGCATTATTTTTCTATACAGGAACTTACTAAGTGTTCCCTGCTGTCTTATCTTCTCTCCACTCCCTACCCAGACCCCATCGCCTATTCCCCAGGCAAAATTAATTGCTCTCCTGCTGTTCCCAGCTCCCCAGAGTGCTTAAGCCCCTTTTCCTTGATTGGAGCACTTAACTGGCATTAAAGCTAATTGTTTGTTGTATGCCTCTTCCCCAGATACCTTTTGCTTCTGAAAGCTGACTGATGTTTTCTTTATCCCTGCACCACCCAGGACTGGCCCTTGAAGTGCTATTCAAATAAAGGTTCCAGCAGGTGGGCTGCAAAAAAGGCCCACCCTGACCCCTGGGATGTGCTACTTTGAGAGACCTGCACAAGCAGGTGCTATCTTTTGCAGCCTGGCCTGACAGTTTTAAAGGCTTTGCTTCTTTCAAACACACTTTCCAGAATTGTGTTACTACCAACTTGTAAAACCTATAGAGAACAAGTTATTTCTCCTAAAAGACACTACCAATTAACCTTGAAACTCTATTAACTTGCAGGTATGGTGATACACACATACCTAATCTTATCATGATACATTTCACATTGTGTTGTGCCCTGTGCTGTGGTTTCCAGACTCGCCAAAGCCATAAAAGTTAAGCATTTTTACTGCAGTATTTTTGAACTTCAAAGAAGATACTGTACATATAGCCTTGGTGCACCCCAAAGCATCTCAGGATGCTGCTTTTTACATTAAGGAGTTCCAAACCCCTCCTATACTCTGACTTTCTCTGATGCTGTGAGTATGAGTGTTTTCAGAAGACTTAAAAGTATCTTTTTCTGATTCCTTGAGCTCAGACTTCTGAGAGATCTCCCTGATTGCCTCTGTTGCTCCCCACTGCCAATCCACCCTTCCACCCTGCTTCCACAGAAATCTTTCT
Source organism: Carlito syrichta (assembly GCF_000164805.1). Lineage (NCBI taxonomy): Eukaryota > Metazoa > Chordata > Mammalia > Primates > Tarsiidae > Carlito > Carlito syrichta. Next base: position 367,812 of record NW_007249710.1, on the reverse strand, counting down.
AAATCCTAGGCTTGTTAGTCCTTTCTCTTTAGGATGAAAGTCAACCTCCATCTTCCTATGTCCTCCAAAGTCTTTTTATCTACTTCCAGGGCTCCACTCTGCAAAATGCCTATTTTGTTCCGGCCGCACTGAATCGTTTGCCCTTCTGAACAAGACTCCCACCCTAGCTTGGCTTCTGTTGTTCCCTCTGCCCTGGCCTCTTGAAATCTCATGCACACCTCATAGCCTACCCTGAGCACCAGCTGCAGTTCACTAGATGGGATTAACACCTGGCTCTACCATTTAACCACTGTGTGACCATGGGTAAGGCACTCAACCAGTCTGGGCATTAGTTTGTTCATCTTTAAAAATGAGAATTCGATCTAAGGATGTCTGAACAAGAGAAAACAAAATCCCCAGATAATAATTTTCAGCCTCCAACTCAATTCTCCGATCCACTCTTCCTTTCCTTCTCTCGCAGAGCCAAGAGCACACTGTGACTTTCTAGAGCTGACAGTCATATGTACGGCCACCCCACTGGACTAGGAGGCATTAAGGGTCAAGGGGCCATGTCTTAGTCATTTCCCCATGCCTAGCACATAGAAGCTATGCAATGAATATTGGATAAGGGGTTAGTTTATCTCCTTCACATTCACAGTCAGATTCACAGGCCATCAGCTTCTGTGTGGTGTTGAAATAAATGGGTTCAGAGGTCAAAACAATCTAGCCTTGAACCCTAGCTGTGTGTGACCTTAAGCAAGATAATTTTTTATTTTTCAATCTGGAAAGAGGGGGTGGTAATACATCTATGAAAATAACCTTATTTCATGGTGTTCTCAGATGATTAACAATTAATACTAATGATGTGGGTGAAGTGCTATCATCATTATCAGGACGTCACAAAACTCTTGGTTTGAGGTCTTCCTGACCTTCTCAAGGCCTGCCTGAGTAAACCTTTGAGCGCTGGTTCAGCAGTTTTAAAGGTCTTCTGAATTGTGGCCCAGCTGTCTCACTGACTCAGAGTCAGCCACAATATGACTTTCACAGGCCCTAACCACTTTTGTATTGTAGACCTCTTCTACCACAAAATAATAAATTTAAAATGAATGATATTTTGTGACTACATTGGTATAAAGATAAGTGGAATCCAGGCTGGACTCATTATTATATATTGCTTATTATTACATTCACTGTCTTCTTCAGATTTTAAAATAAATTATAATTAAAATATTTTTGTGGGCTCCTAGAATAATTGTGTACCTTCTGTGCCTAATGAAGTCAGCCCTGCACTAAACCTCTGGAGTATCAGCTCACACCAGGCTCCCTCATGCTTTCTCATCTCCAACCCCTCCTGGGGCCTTTGCACAGACCTTTCTCTCTTCCTGGAACTCTCTCCCTCTCCCCTTTCCTTATTTACTCCCACCCATCCCTCACAGAGCATCAGAATCCTCTTACAGCACAGATCATTAGGCCTGACCCCAAAACCTTCTGATTCAGCAGGTCTGGGGTGGGGCCCCACGTTCTACAGTTTTAACAGGCCTCAGGTGATGCTGATGTCACGGGTCCGAGAGCCACATTTGAAGACCACGTTTCAGAATGCATTTCACTTCCATTCCCTCTACCAAGTCTTTTCTGTCTCCTAATCGGGTCACGTTTCTCCTTCATATGCTCTCCAAGGACCAAAGGCCTCTGCTTTATTTGTATGGTTATCTGATCCACGTCTCTTCCGTGGAGCCTATGAGCTCCACGTGTCCTTTTGCTTGCTGCGGGACCTGCACCCACACCTGTAAGGTGCTCAGTAAACATGGGCTGACGGCAGTCCAGAAAAATTTAACCAACTCTCACCTCACCAGCGCTGCATTTTCACTATTTAAAAAACTTTTACAATTGTAAATTTCACCATTCCTTTTGCGCCTCTTGCTTTGAAGAAAGTCCAAGGAGCTAGCATGAAACAGCTTTGTGCGCCCAGGGAGACCCAGACCTAAGCCCCACCCTCAGGTCGCGCCCCGCCTCGAGTCCCGCCTCTGGCCGTAGTCCCCGCCCCTGGCTGTAGGCCCCGCCCCGCCCCCGAGGGGAGCGCCGACCGGATTGCGGTCTCGCGTCCTAGGCTCCGCCCCGCCTCCTGCTTTAAGCCCGCCCCTCTCCTTGCCTCTGGCGGTAGGCCGCGACCCAGGCCCAGTGCTGCTCTGCGCAAGCGCGTCCTTCCGAGCCCCTCCGCGGATTCGCCACCAGGAAACATTCCCCGAGACAATGTCGCGACCTGGTTCTCCCCAGGAGGCAAACAGGTAAAACCTTCCCGAGCCCTGACACCCCGAGTCTGGCCTGGCCCGGCCCAGGCCTATTGACTGGGACTGAGTGTGCGCTCCAGTCTGTCCACCTGCGAGTCCCCGGCTCGGTGTACTCGCCCTCTGACAGCCCGAGGAGTCCGCAGTCCTTGAACTTTCTCTGGCTAGAAGCAGAGCCAGCTTCAGCCAACCTGATTCACACAACACGCGGGTTTGTTCCCCTTTCGCGGGGCAGAACTCTTCCCTCTTCCCAGACGGTTTCGCTCTTCTGCAAACCACATGTCCCTAGTTGAACCCCAGGACCCCTGATGGTGGCACAGCCCCGCACCAGGTAGCCCCCGTGGCTACTTCCGGTTGTGACCTTGGGTCTATCAGCTATGCAACCTCTCTGAGCGGAGATGTGACCCTGATCTCACGTGCTAGGCAGTTGTGAGGATAAAATGAGGAAAGCATGGCAAGAGTGTACGGTGAGACCATGCTTTGAAGGAACGGGGTGGCTGCTACTGTTGTTGGTATCTTTGTGACGATTACTCCAAAAACCAGCTCCTAAAGTGGACAGACACGTTTTTGCACCCCTTTCCTTCTGTTTGTCCCTCTGATGAGTTCTGGGACTTCTCTTTAAAAGCCACCAGCCCACCGGTTTCCTTTTCTGGATGCAGGCCTGCATGCATAAGATGCATTCTGGAATCCCCCATGCCAGTATTCCAAAATTATTTTAAGGTCATTTTGTCTTTGAAATCCATCCACTGCCATTGTCCAACTATATCTGGTGAGCACCCTGCCATCTAGAAAGAGGCAACACACAGCAAACACTTCCCACAAACAACTGCTTATCTGATGGGGCGATTTATGGCAGTGGTTACTATTCATTGAGCACAAGCTGAGTGCCAGCCAGAGTATATGAACTGCATCATTTAATCTTCATAAGTGTCAGTATCCTCAAGCAACATGTCACAGATGAGGTGAAACTCAGGGGAGTCATTCCTATACATTTTTTAAACCAATTGTTTTAAACATCTGATTTTGCCCACTATGCAGAGTTCCCATAGAAAAAGTAAAACTGGCTGGGTGCAGTGGCTCAATCCTGTAATCCCAGCACTTCAAGATGCCAAGGAAGGAGAATTTGACACCCCATCTCAGCCAAAACAAAACAAAACAAAACAACAACAACAAAACCAGAAGGAAAGACCAAGTAAAAGAAAAAGTAAAACCAACTGTTCATTTTTCTGGGGCTGCCATAACAAAGTACCCCAACTGGGTAGCTTAAAACAATAACGATCTATTCTTCATGATGACGAAGGCCAGAAGTCTGAAGTCAAGGTGTTGGCAAGGCCATACACTCCCTCTTAAGGCTTTAGGGGATGACCCTTCCTGCCTCTTCCAGCTTCTGGTGGTTTCTGGCATTCCATGGCTTGTAGTAGCAAAACTTTAACCTCTGTCTTCATGTTTGCATGTTTTCCTGTGTACAACTCTCTGTGTTCTTTTTTTTTCTAATATGGACACCAGTTATTGAATTTAGGGCTCACCCTAAACTAGTGACGTCTGCCATGATCCTATTTCTGAATTAAGTCACACTCTGAAGTTCTGGATATGAATCATGAGGGGCACTGTTTAATCCACTACACAAACTAGCAACAAAACATACCTGCCAAAGGGACAAAACAAATCCACATGGCAAGAGTGCCATTTGCCGTTATAAATCCAAATACTTGCGTATTATCAGCAAATGGGTCTCAAAGCATTTTCCCCTGGTCCGGAGCATCAGCAACACCATCACTTGGGAGTTTGACATATATGCTAATTTTCAGCCCCTCCTCAAAGTTACTAAGACACAGTCCAGGAGTGAGCCCAGCCTCTGTTGTAACCAGCCCTCTGGATGATTATGTTACTGCTAAAGTTTGAGAACAACTGTTACAAGGCAGTTGAAGATAAAAGGGTTTGATAATATGACATAAGGGTCAGGTTAAGAGAAAATGGTCTAACCTCACAATGACTTTTTCAGCAAACCTATCTTGTCTGAATATCATAAATTTCAAAGTTCACCTATTGCATTATTGAAAAAACATTTGACCATACTTCAGCTTTAATTTCGATTTCAAAGTGAACCTGGTTGCTAAACTGTGTGCTTAGTAGGTTTTTTGTGTCTCATTTTCATCTTATCAACAACCATGCAATTTAGATGCTGTTATTTCTGCCATGTTATTGAAACAAAAATGAGATTCAGAAATGGTAAACCCCATACAAGAAAGGAGGCAGGACTAGGAGCCTTTTACCATAACTCTGCTTACTAAAATGTCTATGTGGTATGTTTTCATTTTAGAAAGAGTTTGCTAGCTGCTGCTAAGACCCGCTTGAGAAAGCACGATGTTGGGAGCAAATATTCTCACTTGTATAACAGATATTCCATCCTTTTACCGTTGGTGGTGAAAGAGGGAGAACTCCATTTGTTGTTTACTGTGCGGTCAGAAAAGGTAGGTGGGCAAAAAGGCTCCTGCTCGCAAATCTCAGGACATTTAAAAACCTCATGAACCTTTGTCTTGGTCATTTGCACCTATTTGGAGGTCACGGTTCTCAAGTGCACTTTCAAAATTGTGATGCTGGCGGGGTACAAGAAGCCATAGGATAACCTGGCAGTCTTTGGGAAAAAAATGAAGGGATTTAGCTAGCAAGTAATGTAAAATGCTTTCAAAAGCCAGGTGCGGTGGCTCATGCCTGTAATCTCAGCACTTTGGGAAGCCGAGGTGTGAGGATTGCTTGAGTCCAGGAGTTCAAGGCCAACCTAGGCAACATAGCAAGATCCAGTCTCTACAAAATAATAAAAAATGAAAAAATCAGCAAGGTAGGGTGGTACATACCTATAGTCTGAGCTGCTCAGGAGACTGAGGCAAAAGGGTCACCTGAGCCCAAGTCAAGGCTGTGGTAAGCCATGATCATGCCAATGCACTGCAGCCTGGGTGCCAGAGCGAGACCCCCAACTCAAAAAAAAAAATGCTTTCAGACCAGGGTTACCTAACCTTTGAGCTATTGGGGGTCAGATAATTGTCCCCACCAAGAACAACTGTTTTAGACTAATCTCACCCCAGGTATAATGCGATAACACTAGAGCATAAAAATTAACAGCCTAGGCCCTGAAGCTAACTGCCCATATTGAATGTAGACTCTCTGTCAGCTATGTTACTTTATCCTAGTTACTTACCCTCTCTGTGCTTCAGTTTCTTCACTTGTAAAATGAAGACAAAATATGTATTCATACCTGCTTTATACAACTGCTGTGAGGATTTCATAGGCTAACAGATGTAAAGCACCTGAAACAACCCTGGCACTTGCCAAGTGAGGATTAAGTTTCAGCTGTCATCATTAGTATCACGTGGCAGACATGGCCTGAAGTCATAAGATAAACAATTTCACTGTTAAAAAAAAAAGTACTGGCCTGGGCACGGTAGTTCATGCTTGTAATCCCAGCACTTTGGGAGACTGAGGGGAGAGGATTGCTTGAGACCAGGAGTTTGAGACCAGCCTAAGCCACATAACAAGACCTCGTCTCTCAAAAAATAAAAATAAATAGCTGAACATGGTGGCACACACCTGTAGTCCCAGCTACTTAGGAGACTGAGGCAGGAGGATCACTTAAGCCCAGGAGTTCAAGACTGCAGTGAGTTATGCTCATGCCACTGTATTCCAGCCTGGATAACAGAGCAAGACCCTGTTTCAAAAAACAAAAAACAAAAGAACACAAAGAAATATTGGACTGGGAGTGAAGTTTTGGTTCACCCCCACACCCCTGAGTGTAAGTCACTTTTTCTCACTGAGTATGCTTCCTAAAAAAAGTTGTGAAAATAGTAATTTCAAGTACAAAAAGAAAATGTGTGGTAATAACAGATTTTTAAGCAAAATAATGAAAAACATCTTGTTAGGAAAAAAACGACTAAGGAGTCAACTAAGGAGTCAACTAAAGTTTTATGGACTTGGGAGTAGATTTATGTGAACTCTTTTTGGTCTGGGCTGGACAGCATGACATAAACCCATGAGATAGTGGAAATCTAGGTTTCAAGGGGATATACTTAACTATAAACCAGGGAACCCAAGGCTCTTCTCAGCTCTGCCAATAAGGACAGGAGAAATATATGTGTGTGTGTGTGTGTGTGTGTGTGTGTATGTCTTAGGATCTAAATCTAATTAAATCTGACTGTTTAATTATCTGGCTGTGGGGACCAGAAATTCCCTCTGGGGCCTTTCTGGACCTCTGCCCCCACCCACAGGCAGGGGATTTCCTTCCATTAGATGAGGAAGGGAGCACCAAGCATCACTTTACCTGTCTCAGGTGTGTGCTCTCCCACTCGCTCTGGGACCTGGAGCAAAGTTCTTAATCTCCCCAGGCCTCAACTTTCTCATTCCTAAAATGGGATTGAAAACAGTGCCTAAGGTATAGGGTTGTTCTGAATATAAAAGAGATCTGTAAAGGGCTTGGCACAGATGCTGGCACTCCCTTAGTGCTGTGTGCTGGTGGCTATTACATATGTTTTCGTTTTCTCCTTGTCTGGGTCTATCTCAGTTAGGGGGCTCTTCTCAGAGCCCCAGAGCCCTGGTGCCCAGCAAAGAGCTGGCAACCCCCCTACCCCGTCTCACACCTGGGCATGGAACTTCAAGCCTTCAAAGCCACCTACTTTAAGGCTTTCTGGAATTAGCTGCTCTGTATTATCTATCATCTCCTCCCTTGATCCCACAATCCCTCATCTCCTCCGTTCCACCCTCCTCCCAACCATCCCTGTTCTCTGGGGCTTGAAACAGACAAGAGAAAATTCAAGAACAAAACATAGATTGAAGTCTTGGGGAATTAGACTGCAACCTTATTCAACTTCTGGGTAGAATTTTATAAGGTTTTATTTCATTAAAATCATGCTATTTATTTTTTAAACGATTGAAAGCTTCTGTACTTAGATAAGGGTTTTGGGGGGGACTGATAGTTTGTGAATAACCAGTTTTAGAAACGAATCTATTTTCTTTAAAACAGCATATTTTCTTTTTGAGAATTGTAAAAATGTTAAATTAACAGATAAAATTGTATATATTATGTGCCACATTATGTTCTGAAGTATATATTCATTGTGGAATGATTAATATTCATTGTGGCTAATTAACATATTCTGTATTACCTCACACAGTTATCATTTTTGTGGTGAGAATACATACACTTCCTTAACATTTTTCAAGAATAGAATATATTATTAGCTATAGTTATTATGTGGTACAATAGAGATCTTAAACTTATTCCTATCCATACTGAAATGTTTTATCCTCAAACATCTTCCCGACCCTCCCTCCCCTCAGTCACCCCAGTCCCTGATAACCACCATTCTATTCTTTACTTTCAAGAGACCAATTTTATAATATTCCACATATGAATGAGATCTTATGGTATATGCCTTTCTGTGCCTGGATTATGTCACTTAGCATAATGTCATGAGGTTCATCCATGTTGTCACAGGATATTTTTCCTTTTATGGCTGAATAGTATTTCATTGTGTATACATGCCACATTTTCTTTATCCAGTCATCCGTTCATAGACACTTAGGTTGATTCCACACCTGGCTATTGTGAGCAGTGCTGCAGTGAACATAGGAGTGCAGATATCTCTTTGACATGCTGATTTCATTTCCTCAGGATATGTGCCCCATATAGTACTGCTGCATCATATGATAGTCCTATTTTTAGCTTTTTGAGGAACCCCTATACTGTTTTCCATAGTGGCTCTACTAATTTACATTCTTATCAAGAATATGCAAAGGTTCCCCTTTCTCCACATCCTAGACAACACTTATATTGTATTTTGATAACGGCCATTCTAACAGATATGATGTCTCATTGTGGCCTCAATTAGCATTTCCTTGATGATTAGTGGCGTTAAGCATTTTTCTTATTGCTGTTGGCCATTTGTATGTCTTCTTTTAAGAAATATGTCTACTTAGGTCCCTTGCCCATTTTTTAATTAGGTCACTTGTTTTCTGGATATTGAGTTGAGTTCCTTATATATTTTGGATATTAACCCCTTATCAGATGTATCATTTGCAAATATTTTCTCCCATTGTGTAGGATGTCTCTTCACTCTGTTGATTGTTTCCTTTGCTGTACAGAAATGTAGTTTGATGTCATCCCATCTGTTTATTTTTGCTTTTGTTGCCTCTGCTTTGAGATCATATTTTTAAAAAATCATTGCGGAGACTAAGCATAACATTTTTGTAAGAATACAAATCCAAATGGCCTTTTCCTGTTTCTGTTCACTATTAATTATAATAGGTGTACAAGTTAACTTGAATTGAGTTGGTATACTACGAGGTCTTTTTGAAAAGCCTTCATAATACAGTCATGTACTGTTTAACAGTTTTGTGGTCAATGACTGCAGAGACGATGGTGGGCTCATAAGATTATAATGGAGCTGAAAAATTCCTATTGCCTGGTGATGCAGTAACACAATGCATTGCTCAGGTATTTATGGTGATGTTGGTGTAAGACTTACTACACTGCCAGCCGTTTAAAAGTGTAGTACATATAACTATGCCCAGTGCATAATACTTGATAATGATAATAAGCGATGTTATTACTGACTTATGTATTTGCTATGCTATGCTTTTTATCATTACTTGAGTGTACTCCTCCTACTTCTTTTTTATTTTTTAATTTTTGTTTTAAAGATGTGGGGTACAATCCAGGGTTAAGTATACAAATGGTCATTGTACAGCTAAAGTTTGAGCCTCACTTTGATCCCCACATCACCTGGTTTGAGATTAGGTACCCTTAATGATGAAGTGTGCTCCCTCCACCCTCTCCTTCCCCTGACAGTTTCCCAATACTTTCAATCCCTTTCCTATAGTATTCTGATAATTGTTCAGGGTCTGCTTATGAGAACATGTAGTACTCAGTTCATTGTTTCTGTGGTAGATCACTGAGTATTATAAACTCTAAATCCATTCAAGTGACTGTGAAGTTCATAATTTTGGCCTTCTTTGTGGTTGTATAATATTCCATCGTGTATATGTACCACATTTATTAAATCCAGTCTACTTTTGGTGGGCAGCATGGTTGGTTCCATGTTTTTGCTATTGTGAATAATACTGCAATAAACGTGTACACAGGTATCTTTTTTGTAGAATGATTTTGAGTTCCTTGGGGTATATTCCCAGAAGGGGGATTGCTGGGTTGTATGGGAGGTCATTTTTTAGATCTTTTAGGAATCACCACACTGTTTTCCACAGAGGTTGTATTAGTTTACATTCCCACCAACAGTGTAGAAGTGTTCCTTTTCCCCACCTCCAGCATCTATTGTTTTGAGTTATTGACGATGGCCATCCTGATTGGAGTTAGGTGGTATCTCAGTGTAGTTTTAATTTGTATTTCTTTGATGACTAGTGAGGCTGAGCATTTTTCCACGTGTCTGTTGGCTGCTCATATGTCTTCTTTTGAGAAGCCCACTTTTTTAATAGGGCTGCTTGATTTTTTTCTTTTTGGTGTCTTTTGAGTTCCTACTCCTTCTACTTAAAAAAAAAAGTTAACTGTAAATCAGCCTTAGGCAGGTCCTACAGGAGGTATTCCAGAATAAAGCATTGTTATCATAGGAGATGACAACTCCATGCATGGTTTTGCCCCTGAAGACCTTCCTGTGGGACAAGATGTGAAAGTGAAAGACAGTAACACTGGTGATCCTGACCCTGGGTAGGCCTGGGCTAATGTGTATGTTTGTGTTTTAGTTTTTAACAAAAAAAGTTTAAAAAGAAAAAAAAAAATACAACCCTTAAAAATAGAAAAAAGCTTATATAATAAGGATATAAAGAAAATAGTATTGCATGGCTGTATAATGTCTTTGTATTTTAAGCTGTTATTATGAAAGCCAAAAAAAGTTTAAAAATTAAAAGTTTAAAAGAAAAAAGTTACAGTAGGCTAAGGTTTATTTATTACTGAAAAAAGAGTTTTCTTATAAATTTAGTGCTAAGTGTACAGCATTTATGAAGTTTACAGTCGTGGGTAGTAACGTCCTAGGCCTTTACGTTCACTCACCCCTCACTCACTGACTCACCCAGAGCAACTTCCAGTCCTGCAGACTCCATTCATGGTAAGTTCCTTCTATAGGTGTAGCATTTTTTGTCTTTTATACCATATTTTTACTTTACCTTTTCTGTATTTATATATGGTTATGAACACAAACGCTTACCATTGTGTTACAGCTGCCTAAAGTATTCAGGGCAGTAACATGTTGTGCAAGTTTGTAGCCTAGGAGCAACAGGCTATACAATATAGCCTAGGTTTTGTGTTAGTACACGATGATATTTGCATAACAAAATTGCCTAATAACACATTTCTCATAACGTATCCCCATCACTAAGTGATACATGACTGTTCGTTTAAAATAGTCATTAATCAGGTCGGTATTTCTATCAAGACTGATGGCTCCTTGGAGATGCCTCTGTCACTGGCTGCCTTGGATTTGAACATGCTGACAGTAAAGTACATTTTCAGAGAGGCTGTAGCATTAGGTCTATTTCTCATGTGTTTTGTGAGACATATTTGCAGTGGGTAGTGAGTGTTCAAGATGGTAGGAACATGTCCATCAACCTTCTTTTCACCTGTTCTCATAACTGTAATTGATGTAAAGATGCCTGAGGATTTATTTATGGTAGCAATTGCTGTAGTGTTCCTGATTCATCAGCAGTGAAAAACTTTAAAACATTTTTTTTAACAGCTTGCCCAAATGGAGCTTTAAACTGTACAATGCCAAAAAGTTTATAATGGCATTGTCTTAGTCCTTTCAAACTACTATAACAAAACATCTTATATAGGGTGACTAATAAACAACAGAAATTTATTTCTCACAGTTCTGGATCCTGGGAAGTCCAAGATCAAGGTGCCAGTAGATTCAGTGTCTGGTGAGGGCCCACTTCCTGGTTTACCATGTCCTCACAGGGTAGAAGAGGCAAGGGGTCTCTCTCTGGCTATTTTTTATAAGGGAACTAATCTTATTGCTGAGGGCCCTGCCATTGTGACCTAATCACCTCCCAAAGGTTTCAGCTCCTAATATATCACCTTAGCTGTGAGGATTTCAACATATGGATTGGGGGGGGGGGCATAAACATTCAGACCATAGCAGGTATCCAGTTTGCCCTTAACTCGATATATTGGCCCAGGTACTACAAATGCCAATGTGACCTCTTGATTTAGTTTCCAGACATCAAGAACGGACCTTCGAGTTCCCATTCACTCTTAAATATTTAACATGGGCCAGGCATAGCTCCCAGGGCATCAGTCATAGTTCAAGGAACTACCCCATAACTCTAGGAAGTGCACAGTATCATGGCTCCACTGTACACAGGCCCCGGACTCTGGCAGAGCCAGATGTCCCCTGACAGTTTAGGAGATAGAGGGTAGTGGGTACTAGGCAGGAGTGGGTATAAAAGAAATTAAGATCAATTTGCCAAGATGTTTGGTCCCACAGAACCACAGAAAAGAGAGTAGTGGAGGGTTTGTGCCTTCTCTCCCCCCCTCCCCCCACCGCCAGCTCAAGATAGGAGAGAACTCATTTTAGAGACAGAGCTAAGAAAGGGGAAATAATTAGGATGTTACAAATGGAGACACTATCCTCCTAAAGTTAGTAAGGGATGGAATCAAGGATAGGAAGGGAACACAGCAGGGAAAGGGGAGACCCCTGTTCCTTCACACAGGTATGCAGAGATAAACAGAGATGCTGACACAAGTCAGTGCGAATGGCTACAGTGCCCATATTTTCTGTTTTAGTAAACTTTTATTTTTTTAGTCATAGTCCCGTCCCACTGATCTTGACTCACTGCAGCCTCGACCTCCTGGGCTCAGGCAATCCTTCCACCTCAGCCTCCTGAGCAGTGGGAGTACAGGCATGTGCTACCATGCCCGGCTAATTTTTTTATTTTTGTAGAGATGAGTTCTCGCTGTGTTGCCCAGGCTGATCTCAAACTCCTGGGCTCAAGCAATCTTTGCACCTTGGTCTTCTAGTGCTGTGTTTACAAGCATGAGCCACCACACCCAGTCAATAAACTCTTAATAAATATATGTTGTGCTATAAGACGGCTCTAGAATTAAACACAGGTTTATATCCCAGCTCACTGTGTGAACTTGGTCAGGTTATTTAACCTCTTTGACTCTTAGTCCCTTTGTCTGAAAGTGGAAATTATAATAATATTAACTTATATATCCATCAATGAATGAATGGGTAAAGAAATTATGATATATACCTACAATGGAATGCTATTCAGCCATGAAAAGGAATGATGTACCAATACTCAGTACAACTTGGAAGAACCTCAGGAACATCACGCTAAGAGAAAGAAGCCAGACACAAAAGTTCAGACTAGATAAATCCATAGGGACATAAAGCAAGGGCAGGGGGAGAGGGGATCATCTTTAATGGGTGTGAGGTTTCCTTTTGGGGTGATGAAAATATTCTGGAACTAGATAACAAGGGTGGTTTTACAACATTGTGAATATTAAATGTCACAGAACTATTTACTTTAAAATGATTTATTTTATCTTATATAAATTTCACCTCATTAAAAAATACTTTTAAAATTGTAGCTTACAGAACTGTTCTGAGGACTCGATGAAAATATCCTTGTGAAATAGCATACCGAGAACATAAAAAATTCAACAAAATTATGAAATTATCTGTTAATAATATTGTCCTTTCAGCTTTTTTTAAAAATCAGTGTCAATCTGTGTGTGTTTGGTATTTTTTTGGAAGCAAATAGAAAAAAATCAGGAGCAAGGCAAATTCTCAAAGTTTATTTTTTTAAAAGGATTCAAGAGAAATTTTTGCTTGTTTGTTTTGCTTACCACTTGTCACCACCAGGGTAGGAATAATTTCTAGTAAAAAAAAAAAAAATAGATGTTTAGTAAATTTTTAAAATAAATAGTTCCAAAATTGGAATTCCACATTGTAGCTTTGTTTTTCCAAAATCAGCTAAGAAGGTCTCCTGGAGAAGTTTGCTTTCCTGGAGGAAGGCATGAACCTACAGACATGGATGACATAGGCACAGCTCTCCGGGAAGCCCAGGAAGAAATAGGACTGCGTCCTCATCAAGTGGAGATCGTCTGCCGCCTGGTGTCATGTGTGCTTGACGTAAGGGTTCTGTTAGACTCTCATGAGCCTCCAGTAGATCTGCTGTTCTCTTACATTTGTCTAAACATAACTCCAAAGAGTACTGTCCATAAAGTTAAGAGACTGAATTCTTATGTGGATGTTACCCCACATAAGCTAAGTGGCTATGGGCAAGCCCCCTTGCCTTGTTGGGCCCTTCTTTTTCCATCCAGAAATAAAAGAGTTGAATTCCATTCATGGTTTTCAAACTGGGCACCACAGAACCCTGAAGCAGCTTCAAAATTATTTCAGTCACATTCCGTTCGCATTTACTTTTCTCCAGTATACATTCATTGTAAGATTCAGTTGAAAGAAATAACACACACTGCAGTGTGCTGTATACCAAATTTTAGCCCCTTGGGGATCAATAAATTACTTTTACTCTAAAGATATTCATGTTTATACATACTGTGGAATAAAGCTTCTTTTTTAAAAAACTTGTTTAATAAACTACCATACACTTTATTTTATTTTATTTTTTTAATTTTAAAATTGTGGGGTACAATTAAGGGTTAGGTATACAAATATTCATTGTGCAGGTACCCTTGCTGATGAGGTGTGCTACCCCCCCCAAAGCACCTTCATCTAACACATGAATTGAGTAGTACTCTGAGATCACTAGGCAGGGTGTTTAAAAAATATTATTATTATTATTTTTTAAGTCAGAGTCTCACTCTGTCGCCCAGGCTGAAGTACAGTGGCATGCTCACGGCCACCACAGCCTCTGCCTGCTGGGCTCAGGTGGGTCTTCCACCTCAGCCTTCCAGATAGCTAGAACTATAGGTGTGTGCCACCATGCCTGGCTAATTTTTTATTTATTGTAGAGATGAGGTCTTACCAAGTTGACTGGGCTGTTTTGGAACCCTTGGGTTAAGGCAGTCCTCTTGCCTCTGCCTCCCAAAGTGCTGGGATTACAGGCATGAGACACCCTACCTGGTAAAAAAAAAATTGCTATTTGTAATTGCATTTTTGTTGAGTCAGGGTTTCCTTAATGGTATTCACCAAAACATATTTTTAAAATTTAGACAAAAAATGAATTCTGGGGCTGACATAGGCAAATCTTATTTCCTATGAGTTTACCACAACAACCTCATTGTTGTCCTAATTGACTTCAAAAGGGATAAATTTGAACTTGGATAAAAGCAATATATTATCAGTATAAATGTTTTAATAAAATCTTTAATTTTAATTCTTGAATAGATATAGATTTACAGAAAAGTTGCAGAGATAATACAGAGAATTCCCATATACCCCACATTCACTGTCCCCTACTGTTGGCATCTTACAGCACTGTGGTATTCTTGTCACAACTAAGAAACCAGCATAAGGTCATGACTGTTAACTAAACCCCACACACACTCTGCTTACCTTTTACTAGTTCTTCTGCTAATGTCCTTTCTGTCCTGGATCTCATTTAAGATGTCATATTGTATTTGGTTGTCATGTCTCCTTAGTCCTCTAATCTGTGACAGTTTCTCAGGCCTTTCTTATTCTCATGACCCTGACAGTATCGATGTGTAGTGGTCAGGTATTTTGTAGAATGTCCCTGAACTTGGGTTTGCCTGATATTTTTTTATGGTTAAATTGGGGTCATGGTTTACACCACAGAGGTAAAATACCTTCATCACATAATGTCAGAGGAAGGTATACACTCTTTATATTTTATATATTGTGTTTTCAGATACATTTTTATTTCAAAAGAACAGTCTTACTGATGCCTAACAATGAGAAAACCAGTAGACTAAGCCTTCTTTATGTTCCATTTGGCTTAAAGTCTTGTTGGTACAGTGTTGTGAAAATCAGTAAGACTGAGACAATGTCTTAATTGGGTCCATTTTTAAAATAGAAAGGTCAACACTCAAGGGAGATTTCATTTGCAAGAAGTTAAGTGACCACTCAATAAATGCTTGTTAAGTGTGCTTGTATGAAACTGAGGGAGACAGAGATGCGGGATTACATCAAGAAATGTGTCAGTTACTTCCTCTTCCATTGTGTTTTCTAGTGGGAACTGTTTTCAATTGATTTCTGTAAATCCACCAGCATTTGGGAGACTTTTTTTTTTTTTTTTTTTTGAGTTGGAGTCTCACTGTCGCCCAGACTGGAGTGCAGTGGCTGCTCCCAGCCACCACAGCCTCGACCTGCTGGGCTCCAGTGATCCTTCCGCCTCAGCCTTCCAAGTAGCTGGAACTACAGGTGCGTGCTACCACACCCAGCTAATTTTTTGATTTATTGTAGAGACCCGGTCTCGCCAAGTTGCCCGGGTGGGTTTTGAACCCGCGGGCTCAGGCAATCCACTCACCTCGGCCTCCCAAAGCGCGGGATTACAGGCTGAGCTACCGAGCCGACCTGGGAGATTTATTTTAGAACTCTGTTAACAAATTGAGACATACTTGTTGGAAATTTCCAAAATGAGACTAACTCCATTCCCAAGGCCCTTAGGATCTACTGAGTTCTGAATGAAAGTGAGCAGAATACAAGAGTTCACAGGAAAGTGTTGGGTCTTCTAGGGGCCAGACACTCCTGAAGCAGGATATTTCTGAGACGACATAACGGAGAAATTAGAATGAACAAAAACTTTTTTAAAAAATGGTATAC
The DNA here is from genome assembly GCF_000164805.1 of Carlito syrichta. Taxonomy (NCBI): domain Eukaryota; kingdom Metazoa; phylum Chordata; class Mammalia; order Primates; family Tarsiidae; genus Carlito; species Carlito syrichta. Next base: position 351,797 of record NW_007249710.1, on the reverse strand, counting down.
TGTCTTTGGAAGTTCTGGGAGGGTTGCTTTGTTTATTGGCACTCACTAATTTAAAAATGTATTACAAAATGCCATTTAACTGAACACTTGTAAGCATAATCTAATTTAAGTGATTCTTAACCTGGGGTGATTTTGCCCTCCAGGAAACATTTGGTAATGTCTGGAAATATTTTGGTGTGTCACAACTAGGGGCAGGTGCTACTGGCCCTTCCCCATTCCCTAAATTCACCAGGGGGCAAGCCATGACCCCACAAACTCCACCCCAGTTGTTACACCTTTATGTATTTCCCTTTGTAAAGGCCTCTGAAATGTACCCAAGGGATTTTTCTCCTTTTTCTTGGAATATGACCCATACATGTCTATTTACTCATTTTTCTTCACTTGATCACCTCCAAAGCCTCAACTCCTATAGCATTTTAGTGCATGATTTCAGTGGCATGTCCTAACCTCTTTGAAGTGGGCTCTGTTCAGGCCCCTTAATAGTCCTCTTACCACCCTTTCTAATCGCATGCAGCTTCTTCCAGAGCCCTTGAAGCCTGCCTTATCCCCTGTCCCACAGAAGAAGCCAGCTCTATGGGATTTCAACTCAGCAAATGGGCAAAATTAGACTTTTACTGGTCCTAGGATGTCTGTCGGGTACTTCTTTTTTCCCTTCCAAAACAGACACCTGTGTTTTTAGAAATCACATGTCCAAAGATGCTGCCACAAATTTCCAAAAGCCCATCTTAGTTTTCTAAGCTTGAACCATGCAGAACATGCCTGACTTCTCTGAAACATCCAGTCTTAAGCCATTATCTCCCTTAGAGGCTTTGACTTTTTTCCCCCCACCAATTTCCTCATGCTAGTTCAAGGACTGGAACTGACCAAGTTAAGTATGTCTCATGTCCACACATTTGACCAATATTCTTTTTTTTTTTTTTTTGCATTTATGGAAAAGATGAGGACATGCCCTTAGCTCAGCCCTTGGTAGGTGATTACATCTGTCTCCACTTGGGACAAACTCTGAAGTAACTCACACTCCAGAACACCCTGCAGCATCCTTGCTTGCCTTCTTCTCTTAACCAGTCTTGCTTTCCCTTCCCCTTACCAATTTCTCCTGGGAATACTTCCTTAAGAAATCATTTACAGGCTGGGTGTGGTGGCTCACATCTGTAATCCCAGCACTTTGGGAGGCAGAGGTGAGAGGATTGCCTGAAGCCAGGGGTTCAAGACCAACCTGGGCAGGTCTCTAATAAATAAAAAAATTGGCCAGATGTGGTGGCACGTGCCTGAAGTTTCAGCTACTTGTAAGGCTGAGGTGGAAGGACCGCTTGAGCCCAGCAGGTCAAGGCTGCAGTGGTTGTGAATGTGCCACTGCACTCCAGCCTGGGCAACAAAGTGAGACTCTGCCTCAAAAAAAGAAAGAAAAGAAAAGAAGTCACTTGCAACTGAGTCCTCATCTCAAAATCCACTCTGAGGGAACCCATGACCTCAGAAACTGAGCATATACCTAGTGCCAGGCGTGGCATTAGGTGCTAGTGGAACACTGCCTCTGCCCTCGGGTAATTTATAACCCCAGATTTCTTGCCCCCAAAACATAAAGTCTGTGTTCCTATTGTTTCCTCCTGATTCAAATGTTGACTTTTCCCATTATTTTGGTTAATGATCTGAGTTGTCCCTGTTTCTGAACACTCTTTGGCTGTCCCACTGATGATCTTCTGCTGATCTGTTTAACCTCCTCATCTCACCATAGACCTGCCTCTGGCTTTTCCCACTTACCTTTACCTTCTTTTGGGATTCTCCAAGAACTCCAAAATTCTCACTTTCTTTTGTTGTTGTTTTGTTTTTGTTTTTGTTTTTTGAGTCAGAGTCTCATTCTGTTGTTCAGTCTAGAGTGCAGTGGCATGCTCATGGCCACCACAGCCTCAACCTGTTGGGTTCAGATGATCCTTCCACCTCAGCCTTCCAAGTAGCTGGAACTACAGGCATGTACCACCATGCCCAGCTAATTTTTTGATTTATTATAGAGTTGAGGGCTCGCCAAGTTGGCCAGGCTGGTCTCAAGCCCCTGGACTCAGGCAATCCTCTCACTTCTGCTCCCAAAGTGCTGCGATTACAGGCGTGAGCCATCAGCCCAGCTTAAATCCTCACTTTCTAATGCAAAGTAAAGCAGCTCCTATCAGCTCCTACACCTATACTGAGCCCCAGGCTTCCTTCTTGGGATTTCCAGTAGAACAAAAGGGTCTTTAATTGGACAGTACTCCTATTCATTTGCAAGCAGTTGTGGTTATAAATAGAAATCCCCCTCCCACGTAATATGAACATATGCTATAAAAATAGTTCATATATAATTATATGTATATAAGACACATAATTCTCTTTCTATATATAATTTTCTCATAAGTCGAACTATGCCATAATTAACATTGTGTCACTTTACTTATCTTAACAAGATAGCACATCCTCATCTTTACTGAGAAGAAAAGGTATCTATCCCAGTCTTTTTGATGGTTACATAATATCGTTTTTTGTGGCTATAACAATAATTTATGTAACTTAAATAGTCATCAATTGAAGAGTGATATATTTAGAATTTTGGACTGTTGTTGCAGATAATACTTCAGTCTTATATTCATGTTTCTTCTTACTGGTAGAAGTTTATCATACAGATACACTCACACCGATGCAATTCCTAGGGGACCACATTTTTATGATATTACAAAATTGACATTTCAAAAGATTGTACTAGTTTATAGTCACAGAAGATACTGTTTTCAAAGTTCTGTCATAGATGCCACCTCAGATAGGGCAGGCATTACCCCCGGGGGACATAAATTTACTTCCAGAGCAAGCTTTTCTCCTGTCCTTACCTGCCTTCTTTAATTTTTGGCTTTGGTATATATATATATATATATATATATATATTTTTTTTTTTTTTTTTTTTTTTTTTTTTTGAGTTGGAGTCTCACTCGGTCGCCCAGACTGGAGTGTAGTGGCCACTCCCGGCCACCGCAGCCTTGACCTGCTGGGCTCCGGCGATCCTTCCGCCTCAGCCTTTCAAGTAGCCGGAATTACAGGCATGTGCTACCACGCCCGGCTTGATTTTTTGATTTATTGTAGAGATGAGGTCTCGCTGCCCAGGCGGGTCTCGAACCCGCAGGCCCAGGCCATCCACTCACCTCAGCCTCCCAAAGGCGCAGGATTACAGGCTGAGCCACCGAGCCCGGCGTGGTATATTTTCTTACCTTGCATAGAAGTGGCATGACTTTAGCACTTGAAATAATATTGCTTTACTTCTTAATTTGTGTATTTTGTTTTCTACTTTTAGATAAATACACTGATAACCCCAGTTGTGGGTCTTCTAGACCACAACTTCCGGGCCCAGCCAAATCCAGCTGAAGTTAAGAATGTGTTCCTGGTGCCTCTGGGCTATTTCCTGCATCCGCGTGTCTACATCCAGAAACACATAACAAGTTTCGGTCATCATTTTCTTCTTCATTGTTTTGAGTACACAAACCCTGAAGATGGTATGACTTACCAAATCAGGGGATTCACTGCCAAATTTGCCTTGTTGGTGGCCTTAATTATTTTGGAAAAACGACCCACCTTTGAGGTTGAATTTAATCTCAATGATCTAAAAGCATCTTCTGAAAAGATATTCCTATGGCTTCATAATAACGCTACAAGCAAGTTATGATTTATGAGAACAAGATCCAAAGAACTATCCAAGAGGCTTTTGTATGTGCTTATTCATAGAACAACAGTAATGCCAGCTGTTAGAATTTGACAGGTGTGAATATCTTTTTCTGCAATATGAAGTTAAAAATTTTGCCTTTTTTCCAGTTGCCTCTATTGTCTGAAAAAGCAAGTCTTCCAAAGGTGGAAAAAATGTGTTTATAGCATTGCATAAGTTCACCCACAATATGTTAATAATATTTTTCTTACACATACAAGAAATTGTATCTGACATATAGTAGGCACTTAATAAATATTTGTAAACTATATGACCATGCAGCACTTATCTTATTTGTAAGAGGCTATATATTTTTCTATCTGTTTTTACATGTGACAGAAGCTTATGACCAACCATCAAAACCTATGTTTCCTAAAAACAAAACAAAACAAACAACCAAACAAACAAGAAACTATGTTCCCTGTCTTCTTTGGCAATAGAGTTTAAACTCATTCCATAGCTCCCCAGGTAGAACCAGCATTACCCAGAATCCCTTGCCATTAGTTTTGATTCTGGGACTTGGTTTTGTCCAATGGGGTGTGGGTAAAAGTTGACTTTGCAGGTCATCTCCAATTTAAGAGATAAGCCAGTTTCCCTGGAGTCCTTGGGGCTACTCCTTCTATGAGCTGCAACATGAACCTGTCTGCAACCCAGCCTTGAACATACAAATAAGGACAAAACCTGTGGGAATGACAAAACCAAAAGTTTGGGTCTCTGAATGACTCTGTGGAGCGAAGTAACTCTTCAACTTGGGCTGTTCACTTGAGACTGTTATATCAGAGAAGAATAAGATTCTGTCGTCTCATTGCCATTGTAATTTGGAGTCACTTTTATACAGCAAAGCTATAACCCTAACCATTATGCCCTAATACTTGAAAATGGCTAGATGAATTCACCCAAACTTGAGGTGTTCCAAATGGTTAGAATTCAGAACAATGTGACACTTTGTATGTGGGTTCTGTGACATAAGCACGATGCCCTTGGGTGATGGTGGGGTTTTGGCCAACTGAAATTGAGGAATGTGAGAGGCTCATATGCGTACCGAGTGGGAAGGATAATTATGTATATCTCAAGATAATAATAAGGATAATTATTAAGGATAATAATAAGGATAATGATAAGAACAGAAAAACAATGATTTCAAGTTCAGGCCCTAAATTGAAAGTCAAAACAACAAACATTCTGAATTGCATGCCTTGAGATCTATTGCTTCTTATGTGGGCATATCCATATACCATGTTTTAGAGTTAACAGAAATTTCTTTGTTTAATTATGATATTAATCATCCTGCCCCAGGTCAGGGAGGCTGGTGAGTCAAGCAGCATATCCACAATTCCATGATGGCAAATTTCACATTTTACTGAGTGCTGTTATTAGATTTGTAGAGAGTCAAACCATTTTTAAAAAAATAAGACTTTGTTGTAGTTGAAAATGTGATGCCCACTCTAAACCTGTCAATCAGCCATGCAACTGTTCATTGCTGCTGAGTTTTTCTTTTCTGAGAGTTGGCAGCATCAAATACCTGATCCACTGCTTTATACCCATAAATGTTTAAATGGCACAAATCTGGCTCCAACCATGAAAGCAGATGTTGGGTAAGCTTCCCTATTAACATTCTGTAACCAGCCCTGCATGAACAGGCCTGAACTGTTTCCGAACAATTATAGAAGCATTTGCAAATGTGTATTTACAATCTGACAGCAGTATAATTGTCGAGTAGATGGTTGACCTCTCTGGCAGTGCAGAAAGCTGCTCTTCCGAATTGTTTGTTTATGCGAACTCCACAGACCTGCCTGGCCCAGCTGAAGTCTTCAATCTGAGTGACACGCATGACCGCCTGATTTAGGGGGCTGGATGCATAGCAATGAAGATATTGTCCCTTCCCTTCTTCTTCGTGGTGTACTTTATGATATCTATGTTTGGAGTCCTAGTTAAACATCAAATCTGGCTCAGTTAAAAGGAGAAATTATTGGTGAGGTACAGATCTCAAGGAATATACAAAGCCACCGAACTAATCAGCCTCAAAAAGGAAAGAGGTTGGGCGCAGACACAGCTAACTACCTCAAAACCAGAAGGATGTAATTCTTCTCTTTTGCATCCTGACATTATGACAAGAAATGTCTCTTTGCATTGATGTATACAGACATAGAAAAACAACAGACGGTCAGGGCTTCAGTCCCCAGTTTCTTGGAGAGGGCTCTCTTTGGCCTAATGTGGGTCAGCTAACAGGTTTCCAATTACCTACAATTGTGTTTTAAGGCAGGGGTCAGTGTAGGCTAGGATATTCCAAAACAACTACTCTCTCTGTAAATTCTGCAGATTCTGCCATCCAGACAGCTTCACTTTGTTTTCACTGCCACTCTGCAGTCTTGGTAAAGATTTGAATAACAGCACTGAGTCTGGAATCAGGATGCCTAGGTTTGGCCCAGATCCAGCATCAGCCTTTAACCTTGAGTAAATTACTCATTCTCTGTAGACCTCAGTTCTACTTCTGAGTAATGTGAGAAAAATAAACTTTCTGTTGTAGAATTGTTGCGGGTTAATTGAGGTAGCACATGTGAACCCTTTACTTAAAGCATACCAAAGTGCTCAGAATAGTGCCTGGAAAATAGTAACTAATCAGTAACCTGTTAGCTTATCATAACTTTAACAATAAATCATAACAGTAATAAGCACTGATTTTTCTAGTTCAGAGCTTCATCATGTTTCTATATCAGAGATTCCAGAACTTTCTTGGTTTATAGAAACTTTGCCCTTTAGGTTGAAACAGATACCTAATAATTTTGTTTATTATGTAGTTAGGTCCAAACACCCTAATAACTGTTTATGCCTGCTAGCTTAGTAGCCATTTGAAAATATAGTGTAGGTACATTAACAGAAAAATACCATTTTCATTTTAAACTTAAATAGCTACAATGACTTACTCATGAGATGTGTGCACCAGTTGGGTACACAAGCAAATAGATGCCTCAAATACAGTCATATGATAAGGATGAGGGATACCTGACTCATATTTGGGACTCAGGGAAACTATCCTGGAAGAGGTGGTGACTGAGCTGAGCCTGTGGATGAGAAGATGCTACCCAGGTGAATGGGATAGTGTGTGGCAATGATGGGGACTAACCTTTATTAAGTACCTATTATATACTTGATCCTTCACTTTGATTTTTTTCATTTTGCCCTCATACCAGTTCCCTCTAGTGAGTATGTACTATTATTATTCCTACTTTTAGAGAGAAAAACTTGAAGGTCAAAGATGTTCAATATTTGCTCATGGTCACACAGTCCATAAATGGCAGAGCCAACATTTCAAACCCATGTGTATGAGTTTCAAAGTTTATACTCTTTCTACTATACCCACATACTCCAAGATGCGGCAAGAATGGAAGGTTAAATTTAAGTTTCCCTTGGGTCACCCCGTGTGAAAGAAAATGCAATACAAAGTTAATAAGCTGGAGAGAGTACAGAGTTTATTTTGCCTTCATCATGTCCTCTAGCTTATTCAGCTGGTGTTGCACACAGTGAAATGAGTAATTAGCCAGGATGATTTTAATTAAAATGGAACATACCAATTAATAAGTGAAAGTGCTGGCATACTTGCTAATTTAACAACTCATTCATGGTGCCTGCTTTCAGTTAAGTAACTGAGATGGAAAAGCATCCCTCCACCCCTTAAACAAGATGATTAAATATGATTCAAGTGTATTTTTCTTGATGGTTTCTTATTTGAGAACAGCATGAGTTTTTTTTTTAATTCATTAACTTAAAAAAATTTTTTCTTGAGTCAGGATTTCACTCTGCTGCCCAGGCTGGAGTGTAGTGACACGATCAAGGCTTACCTCAGATTTGACCAACTGGGCTCAGGCGATCCTTCTGCCTCAGCCCTCTGAGTAGCTAGAACTACAGACATGTGCCACCATGACGGGCTTATTTTATTATCATTATTTTTCCGTAAAGATGAGGTCTCACTGTGTTGTCCAGGCTGGTCTCAAACTCCTGGGCTCAAACAATCCTCTCACCTCGGACTCCCAAGGGTGCTGGTATTGCAGGCATGAGCCAACTTGCCTGGCTGAGACTAGCATAAGATTTTGATAAAATGGCTGGGAGTGATCATTGCTCAGTCCAGTTGTCTCAGATGTGACACCTTGGTGTCCACAATGGTGTCCATGTGTATGTTCTGATTCCTGATTACCCTCCTACCTTTACCCATCCACCTCCCTGTGCCATCTTATGTTGGACACCACTCAGACTTTAGGATCCAGTTTCTCTAGCACACCTCTTCAACCACCCTCCACTTTATAGCATGGGCACCACTCATTGCACTCCTTTGCCTATCTGTATAATACATGTGTATCTTTGTGCTATGCCAACCCTAACCCTAGAAGGGACAGACCCACAACCATGAGACTCCTCAGTCTGACCTCCCCTGGCCTCAGGTGAATGGACCAGGGACCAACGACCAACCCAAAGGTAGCCACTAATTTGATGGCCTGTAATCTATTGTGTGATCTACTTAAGTAGCTGACCTACAGTCTATGAGATTTTCCAAAGACTTTGAACTATGCCAGAAGATAATATATGCTTGGGAAATATTTTGGCCCATGTGCATACTGATGAGGAAGCCCACGAAGTCAAGAGTTTAAAGGTTAGTTGGCCAGTAATTGGTAGAAATATGTCTTTGTGCTCAGCAGTGGTTGCCATGTCAGGGATTCTACCAGATATAACTGAAAGAAGAAATATTTCCTGAAGCAACACTTAAAGATCCTTTTTAAAGGTCTCATACTCAAGTCCATAAATTTTTATTTTATAGGTGTCGTCTTGGTGTGATATTTCCCGGACTATAACTTTTCTCATTTTTCATTTTACATCTTCAGATCTTTATTCGCTACTTCCTCATGGTTGTCAATGGCATTTCCTATGTTCATTTTTCCCTTTTTCATTTATTACCCATGTGAAACTTGAAGTTTTCCTTCTGATTATTTTCTTCTACTCACTTACTTCATGTGTGTTTCTTTAATTCTGGGCTCATTTCATTTTCTTCCATCAGTTTTGAGTTTCTACAATATTCCATGGAACCCAAATGGCATTCTGAAAAGTTGTCTACATTTTTTTTTCCTGGCTATAAATCGGTATGGTCTAGCACCAGTCTAAATGATAAATAAAAGATAGTGGAAATGTTTTACTAGAACTCTTAGCCCTGTTGTATACATATATCAATCCGTCTTTGCCCCCTGTAGTGAATTGAACAGTGACCCCCAAAAGATACACCCAAATTCTAACCCCAATACTTGTGAATGTGAACTTATTTGGAAATAAAGTCTTTGCAGATGTAATTAAGTTAGTGATCTTGATGAGATTATCCTGAATTTAAGGTTAGCCCTAAATTTGATGACTGGCATCTTTATAAATAAGAGGGGAATTTAAGACACACAGATGCAGAGACACAAGGAAGAAGGCCATGAGAATACAGAGTCAGAGATTAGAGTTATGCTGCCACGAGCCCAAGGAACACCAAGAACCACCAGAAACTGGAAGAGGCAAGAAAGGATTCTCTCCTGGAGCATTTAGAGCGAGTGTGGTCTTGTCAATGCCTTGATTTCAGATGTATGCCCTCCAGAACTGTGACATAATGAATTTCTGCTGTATTAAGTCACCAAGTTTGTGGTACTTTGTTAGAACAACCCTCGGAAACTATACATCTGCCTTTTAAAATAGCTCCCCATTTTGAGGAATAATCTCCCCTCTGTCTCAGGATTAGCATGGAAACAGGACACAGCTGACTATACAGCACAAACTCAGTTAATCAGATTTAGTCCCTCAGTAATTCCCTTGGGATTAGGACCCAGGAGCACCAGAGTCTGTCTGCCTGCTCTTTGGAAGGAAGTATATGTGGATGTCTGTGTCTGCTAATTGCCCTGAGAAGCAGAAAAACTTGTCTGCAACAAGAGAACAAAGTCGGTGCCCAGAATGGAACTGTGGTGAAAGTCAGTAGTGTGTAGTGAAGGCATTGGAATCCCTGGATGTTTCCATGGTTGCCATGTAATGCTCCCAAGTTGCATAGCTAAACTCCCTAATATGTGTGAGCAAGCTTAGAAGGATTTCTATAATTTTCCTCTGAAAGTGTCCTAATACATCCTAAGTATGTCTTTACATTTTTTATCCCTCTTCCATTCTCCTTCATCACATCTTGGGAGCCTTTAATTCTATTCTTTCTTAAATTAGAATGGATCTACCCACATGTAAAGTCTTCTGGAAGCAAGAGGGTATGGCAGGAAAGACTATGAAGACAGAAAACCCAGGGTTAGAATTCTGCCCTCATCACTAGATGAATGACCCATTGGATAGATTAGGCCCATATACTAAATGCAAGAAAAACTGGAAAAATGGACACCTGGCATTTTCATTTCTGTTGTGAGAGGTGGGCCCAGCCAACAAGGAAGAGGGGCATGGTGGGAAACCCAATGCTTGCCACATGTGGAGGTGGAACTGCTCTGACAGATGGGAGAAGATTCACAATGATATCCCTTTGTCTGATTGATGCTTCCTCATCCTCTAGACTCCAAGCTCCATAAGGGCAGGATTATGTCTCAGTTTTGGTCTATCACTGGACTCAATGCACTTGGCATAGCACTTGCTAAGTAATGGATACTCAATGAATATTTGTTAAATGAAAGAATGTAGCTATATAAGAGGAAACTGTTTCTACTCATAGATAATTCGGTCGGCTAAGGAAAATTCAACCTCTTCAACAGACTCCCTGACAAAGGTTGACCTAAGTTGATCCAGCATCGCTGTAAATCACCCTGCATCCTCATATTTGCTGCATAAAGTATGCAAAGTGCCCTACCGAGAATGGACATGAGTGAGTGGTTCTGATCTTTAGCCAATTTTTGTCTCGTAACTTCATTATTCCTGTGTCTAGCTATCTCAATGCACTATGAGCTACTAGAGGACAAGAATTAGATCCTCCTCATCCTTCTAGTTCCAAATCTTGCCCTATATGTGGGGACCATGCCCCTTCAGATCTAGAAACACTTGACTTAAATCCCCAGTGTAATTCCAGTGCAAAGCTCAATGTTCTCCTCAAGTTTATTCAAATTCTCAAGGATTTACTTTTCTTCTAATCACTTTTGGTTCAATTCCCAGCTTCAGTTAATCTTAGCTCTGCATTCTGCATTTTGAGGTCTTTCCCCCTGCCTTTACCTTAGCGTGAACCCAAATCCAGGGCAGAGAACGCTTTCTCCTTGTTTTTCCTAAGATGCCTTTTATATAAATTATTTACTGACTTTAGTTGGAGAGCCATGGCGACATCAGGATGGTAAACTTCTACTGCAGCATGAGGGAGCAGAACTTAAATTTGAGAAATATTGTGTTTTCTTTTCTTTTTCTTTCTTTCTTTCGAATTGAAGTCTTACTCTGTCACCCAAGCTGGAGTACAGTGGCACAATCATGGCTCACCAAAGTGTTGACCTCCTGGGCTCAGATGATCCTTCTACCTTAGCCTCTCAAGTAGCTGGACTACAGGCACTTACCACCATGCCTGGCTGATTTTTTTTTTTTTTTTGTAGAGACTAGGTCTCGCTATGTTGCCCAGGCTGGTCTCAAACTCCTGGGTTCAAGCAGTCCTCCCGCTCAGCCTCCCAAATTGTTGGAATTATATGCATGAGCCAGTAAACCTGGCCAAGTATAGTGTTTTCTTGTTCTTAAAAAGTCATCCATTTCTGCCAAATCAGGTTTGCAGGTTGATGCTGTACTCCTCCACATTCCTGTTTTCCCCTTTCTTTTCTCTATTCACTCCCTCCACTAAAGTGCCACTTATTTCTTCAGCAGAAAGCTTGCATCTGTTTGACTCCATGCATCTTATGCCCACTAGGACCCACCTTCCACATTCAATAAGCTTAGCAGTGAATTTTCCTAAACCAGAAGAGTTTATTTGTGGTACATTGGTTTCAATTACACTTTTTCTCACTCCACTGGATATTTTTTAATGAAATGACAAGGGTCAAGTGAGGACAGGCTTCTAGCAAAACCCATGAGTAATGGATTGAATAAAAACATACTGTGCAAAACACATTTGATGGGTAAATTCACTGATGCTGGAAGAAGCTAAAAGAGCCTTAGTGTTGGGAGCCAACATCTATAGCTACATGGCTGAGGCCTGTAAAGGCCCATCTGGAAGATCGCCTCTGACATAGGATATCAGTTATACCTATAATATTGGCGTGTGATTAGTGACCAGTATGCATACATGGCAGTAAAGTTTATAAGTAAATCTCAATACACCTGATGGAAAGTGCATAGCAGAATTATTTCTCTGTCTTTCTAAGTTTTGCTTCTTTCTAGATATTTTTTAACTTCTATTTCCTGGTAGACTGGGTAGTCAGTTCTTGTTCCCGAAAGCTGTTTCCCCTAGGGCTAAGATTAGAAACTAAATTACCATGATAGTTTTGTTGCCCTGCCCCTAGCCAGGTAGAACGTTTTCTTTTGTTTCGTTATTTACCGAAACTTTGTATGCTTCAGCCCATGGCCGCCA